>NC_089796.1:45722898-45782898 GCF_040412425.1 Macrobrachium rosenbergii
TCATGTTCAAGCATCTGTTTCCCCAATATCTAAGCTGCTTTGGCCATGATTAGTGAATCATTGCAGTCACATGCCATGGCTAGGGCTTCTCCCATTTTCCTTTTGTAGGCAAACCAAATTTCTCTTCCCTTTTTAAAGTCCTCAATTCTGGGATGCAGACAAGTATCTGTTCTTTCAACCGTGTTTGGTGCGCAAAGGAAGCATCAACATTTAGCTGTTCCAGTTTTTGTTTGTACAAATCATAAAGTTCTACCATTGTAAAACAGCAGCACCCATCTGTAGTCAACTGCTTGTCTCTTATGTACATCTCAAGCTCAGCAAAAGCATGGGCACATGCCTCTTGTCTGTACTGCACATAATCATCTCTAATTTTCTGGGAATTTAGCCAGGTCCTTTCCCTGTTGTACACACCTGTCAGACAAGATGAGTGATACATATGGTCCTGAGAAACAATATCTCCAGCACTAAACTTGGCCAGAAGTTTCTCATCTAGTAGGTTGGTGGCACATCGTTGCAGCTTTTCATGTAAAGGCAATGTCATGGCCAATCGTAAATCTTTGATTGGTGCTGGTTGGTCACAAATAAAGCATATTACTTCTTTCTCAGTCTTAGATTCTTCTGCATCTTCTTCATCTGCCTTCTGGCTACTACATGTGAATTTTGCTGATGGGGCATCATCTTCTTCTTTTGTCTTACACAATTACTTCCTTTTCCTTTCTAGTTTTGTTTTGAACTTCAGCATACATGATTCATGATATGTTGCTTTGTTATTTTCAAAGGTCTGCAGAATTCCATCACCTTCATCAAGCCTTTTGAGATGAAATGGTATAGGCATTGCATTTAACTTATAGAATTCAGGATTGTTTGTAGCAAGGGTAACATAGCCAGCACCAGATGCATCAACTAGTCTTTCACGTGTGTCCTCTTGGCACAAGCAACAAAGCTTCCAGTTAGTTGTACTATCTCCCTTCAGGAAAGATGTTGACTTCCAAGATTGTCCTGCCATTGCTTTTGTTCTATAGGGCGAGGGTTTATCCTTTTACCACCTATATAACATATATGCACTTTCAGATATGGGATACAACTAGGCTCAGATATGTCATAATCCTACCCCTAGCCCGATTATTTATCCAATGCCATTTAATTCCCGTGTGATCTGTACACCATCTAGAAGACTAAAGCCCCATCTTTCTTGGCTCAGCTCTCCCGCGCTGGCACATCCTGTCAATTCAGGTGCAGCTGTTTAACTTTGAAGTGGTGCTAGCTAAACAGCATTTGGGAAACTAATAACAAATCTCTGCCATTAGCTAGCACTGAATCCCTTGCTGAGTTTCACAGCTATAGTGTCAACCAGTGTGCCCTGGTAGTACACTGACACTACACTATTACACTTTTACATTAAGCTTATTACCCATTTTTTTCTAAATGAGGGTGAAAATTAACTAACTGGGGATTAATTGATTTCTAATCTTCAAAAAATGAACTGATTGGGCTGAAGTTACCCCAAATCCATGTATTATCCGACCTTTAGCCTCATATATGAGCTTAAGTACCAATTTCTGGCATTTTGGCGGACATTTTTGATATAGTAACAGCCATCCTGGATATTTCTATGCAGAGAAATGATGTATCTACATATATAAAGGCTTGTTTTTAATATTTTAATATAAACTGGGAGTGACTTAGGGACTTGAATGTGATTAATCAATTAAATACCAATATTCAAATATCCACAGGACGCCATTTTGAAAACCTGTCGGCCATCTTGGAAAATGGCAAAATTTTGTGTGGCCAGAAATTGATAATGAGACCAAGGGACAAGAAGAATAGTTGAGCCAAGTTTCATGCTTGTATCACCATTTGCACTTTTCCCCTATTTTTTTATAGTTACCTGCTCCAATATGGTATAGAATTATTAATATGCTTGTTTGTGAAACAGTATTTCCTCTAGTTATGAATTCCATTGATAGGGGTGTGAATCACTCCATTTCATGATCGTAGCTTTTGCTGAATCACTTTCGTTAAATTTGCAAATAAAGTCTAGTTTTGTACGTCAGTGTTTAATTTCAGTAGGCCTTTGTTTTAAGATAGATACAGTGAGAGAAGTCGACAAAGGGGAAGGAATTTGCTGACGCAAGGGGCCACGACTACCAGAGACGTCTTAGGAAAAGTAAGATGTTTGATTCTCTTCTTAAAACAGATACAGCAATAAAAGATGGCCTTATTTGACCTGGGGATAGGCCATTTAACACACACACACAAACACACACACACAAACACACACACATACATATATAATATATATATATATATATATATATATATATATATATATATATATATATATATATATATATATATATATATATATATATATATATGTCACTAGTGATAGTCATTCTGCCATTTTGTCATATAAAGAGACTCCTAGCAAGGGATTTTTGAATGATACAAGCATTGGTGACCCTACCCAGAGAGACAACCAAACCACCTATCCTAGATCAGCCTACCCCCTTGAGGTCTCTCATTTCCAGATGCCTCCGCCACACAATGCCATTTGCCACCGCCCAAGCGAGGGACTGGGAAGCAATATTTGGCCTAAAAACGAGGGGATCGAGAGTCAATGACCAGTGGGACATCCTACAATAAGTTTCCCTCGCTTGAAGGACCTGGGGGTGGATGGTCGAAGGAGTGGGCGGCATTCCTTCTTCCCTCTAGGACCGTCGTCAAGAGTGGTTGTGAGCAAGCCGCTCCGACCAGTCCTGCGTCTAAAAGACGAACTGCGGTTGTCTTTACAAAGGTAAAGCGTCTGCATGAGGACCTCACCTCATATCCTTTATCTTTCCTTAAACCTTCCCCTTGATAACATCCCATCCTTCCCTTTATCCTGATAGGAAGATCCTATCTACCCAACCTTCATTCATTTTATCCCATCCTTGGACGGGCCTGACCACGTGGCTGTATTTTCTCCTGGCCTTATACCCTCACCCTGTAAAAGTGTGTTAATCACCATTCGTTAGTGTTACCTCTGAGTAGTCTCTACAAATGCTGCGCTTGTTTGTGTTTACAGTGACTAAGGACTTGCGCACGCAACTTCATCATGTTCTTAACTGATATAAATAATCTGTATAAATAATCGTGTGACTTAACTGTATGGTTAAGTGGATTAGGGATCCCTTGCATGTTAGCTCATTATTAATTGTCGTCGTTTTCCCTTTCGGGGGGTGAGAGAAAATTTTGCCGGAACCTTCACGAACTATCCAACTCCACGTAAGCCCCTGAGGCTCCAGTAATCAACGATTAATGAAATATTAGTTTATATAAAGTAAATATTTGCCCACCGCGGTGCTCCCTTTGTTATTATTTTAAATAAGTAGTTTGTAAATGCACTTATTGCCGGTAATTCGTGTCTTACTGCCGACCTCCAAATTTCCCCTTATAACATGTGATTAGTTGTGCTTGCAAGTCCTTAACAAGGCCCTCCAGCTCCCAATCATAAAATATCTATCTATCTATCTATCTGTCTATATATATATATATATATATATATATATATATATATATATACATATATATATTAGATATATATATATATAATTTTGAGGAAACATTACTTGTGAGATTATATATCAGAATTTTAAGAACATAAACATGCTGGACTGCAAAGGGGATAATTCCGAATGAAGAATTAAGAATACGGCCACGGAGATCAAGAAGAATGCAGGGAAGGGCAGGAGCTGAAGATTATCTAACAGATTAAAAATAGAAAACAACAACTGTTGGGGAGCACACACGCACACACACACACAAATTTTATATATATATATATATATATATATATATATATATATATATATATATATATATATATATATATAGCACAGCTAAGACATAAGAAAGAGGGACAGATGGTTGATCATGATTGTTACCAAGACGGGAGTTTGGACCTATTATCTACGGCGGCAATCTACTGTACAGTTCACCCAGGATCCACGAGTGCAGCCTATTCTCGTGTCTTCTGCTGAGTTACCATATCTTATGCTAAAATCATCAATAAACTGTCTTGATAAGAAAGCTAATTTTCACAGCGGTTGCGAAGGAAATGAAAATAGCTATGGGGACTGCTGAACGGCAGCTTCAAATTATACCCCCAAGGTCAAGACCTGTCATGGAACAAACGACTTAGTCTAAATTCATATAAATGACAACGTTTTTTTTTACAAAACAGCAAATCTGATATCCAGTGATAAATAGGCCTACAAAATGGTCATATTACCTTGCAGTATGCGGGTTTCCTTACACGCAATAATAAACCTTTACTTCAACACAAAACTAATACGAGTTGGTCGCACTGAACGAGAACTCAGACTGACTTGACAACGATTACCGAAGCAAAACAAAACACAACTGCTTCCCTCCTGACCTTGAAAGATTTGAATGCCATCGAAATGCAACTCGACCTCAACTCTGTAATATTCTGCTGAGGAAAAAATTTTCAGTATGTCTAAATGAAATTTTACATACTGTTCCTGTTTTACATCACACTTTTTTAGCGAAATTATGGACAGCAAATAGGCTACAGTTACGACTGGCAACTGTGTCTAGTAAACGATATTTGCTGAAGCGTAAATTAACGAGAAGGTTGAACTCACATTTACGTAACATATTGTACAATTTACTATCTCTTCAAAAATTAAAAGGTGATACTGGATACAATGTTTCCGTGATTGGGGTCAGTAGAAATGGTAGTTGGCAACTTACATCTCTGACTGTGATGACTGCTGCTAAAAGGCATCTGTTTTCTTCTTTTTTTATGTTGCTTGTCAGAGCCCAGAGGTCAACATTAGTTCACTTAACCCCTTCAACTACTTATTGCGCTTATGGATCTCCTTAGGGCAAGGTTCCGTGCTGGCATATGCCATCTAAATCTAAACTGGCCACTAATTATTGTTTTGACAACCGTAACTGTATAACATAGGATGGTAATACTGTACTAGTAACCGCTCCTTATCTATTGGTTATCGATCTTGCGCTAGATTCTGGTGCTTATCAAAGGGCGTTTTACTTTTGCATGAAATTCTGAAATGCCGCTCTTTAATATTCAGAGAGTTGTGCCATACTTAAAATGTGCTTATGCTGAGTTCAATATTGTTTCATCGTTCAATAAGTTGCGTGTCCTCAACATTTTCATGCCGTTTAAAAGAGTACCTGTATTGTTCTACAGCCACACAGATTTTCTGACACAACTTCGTCAAAATAACCGCTAATTATCTTATGATTTCAACACTAAACTCGTGAAAGTATTATTTCAAGTAGTAACAGTTGTTATCTGATAAATTGTATAGACTAGGCTGGTATCAAAATGGCCAGGAAATTAAACAAATTCAAATGATGACATCTCAAGCATTTTAGCGAAGAGTATGGGTTTTACCAGAAGGTTAAGAAGAAAAGCCTCAGTAAGTAGAAATTTTTACTTTCTTAACTTTATGTCTCCAGTAGTGCTGTGGAATACACCTTTTCATCTGAAAACAAAGATTAACACTGGGGATGCGTATGGACACGGACAGCAGAGAAATCACCTTTATTATAAATTGACCTGAAATACAAGCAAGAGTGACATCTACAATCTGGATTCTGCTCCCGAGCCACAAAGCTGAAGTTCATTGAGGAGGGTCTTCAGGTCTAAGGTTTTTCACTCTGGGAAAATTCAGGTGACCCAGGAGCTTCGTTGACTAGACCCTCAGAGTGTGCAACAGTGGGCAAGGGATGGTTTTTCGACAGATGTTCCAGGTGCTGTAAACTAAGCCAACGGAACTATCAGCATCGCGAGGCCTGCTTCAAGTGTATTCTGAAAGGTTCTTGGTCTCATTTCAGAAGCTCCAGAAACATCCTTAGGTACAGATGATCGCACTGCATTTGCTATCGAAGTCAGTCTATAACCCTCTTTCAACTGCAAACATGTTGCCCCTTTGTTTTTATTAATATTCTAATAGACTGGTTATTTTAATGTCTTGAAATGAACCAAGAAGGAAACTGCAAAGGATTTAACTTCCCATAAAGAATCGCACAGTTTAATGATTCCTTTTGTGAAAGGACAATCGGGGAAAATACGATTTCTAACTTACGATTTCGTGTCATTTTAAGCGTACAAAAATGTAAAAGCATTTCTACACTCTTAATAAATGTCTTAACACTAGAAAAAATATATTTAGTCTTTGGTCTGCTAAAGCTATTATTCAGTCAAATATACTGATAACACCTCCTGAAAGAATTAGATCAACAAGATATATTTCTATCCAAGGTAGTTCAACATAAAATCCGCCGATGTGGAGATGAAAAGTATGACTCCGAGATTTAGGATAGACCTCTTTGCAACTTTGAAATAAACTTCACACTTCGAGTACGTGTTTCTCGTGTACTGAGTTTGCTCAGGGTAACAGCTTCAGCATGCCTTAAAACCAATAGTTCCCTTACAAAACAACATCCTTAGATAAGGTTACATACTGGGCATATCGTTGCTCCACTGGTTATGAATTGCAAACTGTTTCGGGAAAAAACCTTATATGGTAATTTTCTTGCGCTTTTAACACACAAGCTATTCAACAGAAATGACTGAGTAGTTGAGATCTCATCAAAACAAAGAAAAGAAAAATATTGTTTCTAAACCTATGACCTATATAACATTGTGAGCCCTAAATGTAAAATTTGAGCATATCAGAAGTCGCTAGTGGAAGGCACAACACATGATGAATAAGGGAACGAGTAGGAGCAGCGTCAGATACACGTAGACACGGGGTTCGCATCGCGTGTCAAGAACATAAGCATTATCCCAGTCACCCTGTTCAGGTACTTCTACAACTGCCTGCTCGTTTGACCAGAAGCTCAGGGGTAACGAGCAGTCAGTGGCATTGGTGCAGATCTTCTCCGAGAATTCTGTGTCATAGACGACCCTGTCCATTGTCAAGTTGAAGAACAAATCGTTTGCGTAGATTTCGTTGTCACTGGAGAAGACGAAATAATACGTTCCTGTGATGGGAATATCGTAAGTGATCTTGTTTAGACCCGTATTCTTAAAATGGCAATTTCTAAAGGGAACAAGAGGAAGAGTAAATATGACGCCATCGCAACTGGCCAGTGCTTCTTCACTACTTGAATAGGAAGATCTGTGCTCTTCATTTGATCTGTCATTGAGCGTCGTTTGGTTAAACTTTCCTCTTTCAAATTTGAGTCCCTCCGGGTAGAATACTTTGCCGCCAACTGTCATTTCTGCTGACGTTTCATTGACTTCCCTGTCCTCCTTTGGGTCCTCTAGAATGCCCAGAATATCCCCAGCATCCAGATCTTCAAAGGCGCCCCCTGATTCGTCATCTTCAGCAAATCTTTTCAACCTTAAAGAGGTTTCCTCCTCTTCTTTGGGCAAGACTTCTTCCGTCATGTTCCTGTTCTGTCGGCGACGTCCACTTCTTTGTTTTTTGGGTTGTTGTTGTTTTCTCTTGCCTTTCCGAGTTAGATTTTTTAATCTTCGCTTCGTTTCGTTCCTTAATACCCCACTCACTACTTTGAATCCGCCCGCTCTGATTTCTGTTGTGTGAGTCAAACCTTCTTGCTCGCCTGTCAGTGTCTCCTTCTCATTTGCTCTGTCATTTTGCAAAGTTTTATGGACAATTTTGTGTTTCTCACTGCCGTTTTCTGTATCAGTCTCCTGGTTAATGATCTGCCCATGGAGAGCATAATCTTGATCCTTGCCCTCAGAATGGAGTATCTTTAGAATTTCTTTTTTATCTTTGCTTATCTCGATGGCTTTCCTGAGAAGCTGAGCAATGTTTTGCCGTCTCTCTTCTGAGTGCTGCCTATTCCCCATCACAGGTGCTTCTTCTTCTTCTTTTTCATTACTGTTACGGTTGTGCCTGTTCTCTTCTCCTAAAAGCTGCTTTCTTATCTTCATTCGCTCTTCGCTGATAATATCATCATCCTCAACCATATCTTCCGCAGAGTCCTCCTCTCCAATCCAGGCGCAACGGCGAAGGTTTTCTATGCCACGTAAGATCATCAGCTGACCGCCATCCCATCTGAAAGAATTCAGGTGCTGAGCTTTAAAAAACTGCGAGTCATGTCTGGTACTTTAGCAGTAAAGATAAGACGCCACTTGGCTGTAGTGATTTACCTTAAAACATTTCACAAAGAGCAAGTTACATTTTAAACTAAAACAATTTTGCTGGTAATCACGCTCTTGAAACGAATTATCAGGTGATTTATGCAGACACAAGAAGATGAAGACTGTTGGAATTATGAAGTATGCCTAAATATCTTGAATTTTCATTAATTATCTCTCTCGTCTTGTAATATAAAGAAGTAGTTGGTTACTAGTAAAATTCTAAATGGTTGTTTTTACAAGTAACATGACTGGTGTCCCTAAAAGAATGGTTAACAGTTTTCCTCTGAAAGTGAGTAATGCCTGAATCTCCATTCTTACAACTTGGTAAATAATACTAGATTTCAGTAAGTCCCAGATTCTGGTACACAAGTTCAAAAGTCATTAAGAGATACTTGGGACACATTGCATAGTACTTTGACTTAAAAAACGCAAGTCTTTTTTAATCGAATATGATGCAAGCAGAGTCTTATAGGAAGGTCAGCACAAATCCCTTTTCCATTATTCTGTAAAAAGTGCGGAAAAGAGAGTTAAAGGACAGAATGCCGCAAGAATACAGGAAAACGGAAGAGGAAAGAGAAATCCAAGATTATGCATCAGATGGAACGAGGAGAGGGGTTATAAAACTCATCCCTTGAAGAGTGGGGCGCCAAGTTACGAGGGTCCTGGCCCTTACCTGGCGCAGGAGGAAATGGTGACCGTGGACCCCTGAAGAAGGTGAAAGCCCCAGTACTCCTTCACGTCGTCTTTCATCTTCATCGTGTGCAGCATCACGTGTCGCCGACGCTCTCCCCTGACGCCGGGGGGGCCGTCAGACATGTACGTGTTGAAGCTTCCGTTCATGTGCGTGCTTTGAGCCTGAGGAATAAGGGAAGGTCATGAAGCGTTCTTCAAGGGCTAACTTAATTTCTGTTAATTTCTGTGTCTAAAAGCACTACGATGTTTGAAATATATATATATATATATATATATATATATATATATATATATATATATATATATATACATATATATATATATATATATATATATATATATATATATATATATATATATATATATATATATATATATATATATATATATATATATATATATATATACACACACCCACGCATACATAAGTATACCTTTCCTCTACATAGTACGTTTTCAACATACATTGTCCCTGAGACTGATAATGTGACCAGAAACTAATTGTAAGGCTTATGTGTTTTTCTTGCCAAGAAATCCATTCATATATCCCAGAAGATAACGTGACTGAAAACTTTCTGCAACAAGGACTGTCTTTTGCACCAGTATTACAAGCAATAATAATAATAATAATAATAATAATAATAATAATAATAATAATAATAATAATAATAATAATAATAATAATAATAATAATGTAAAATACTGATTCAAGCTGACAACGATGTTGTTGTTCACAATTTTCAATTGTTTGAAGATAATAATAATACCTTGCTTCATTTATTTACCAAAAGGAATGAAACATCTTAAGTCTAAGATCTGCAACTCCACAACAACGAGGAATCCTACCTGGCACCATACCCCGGATACATGCCGGCCAATGAGTCTCTGATCTGTGGGCATCATGGGGTAATGTCCCGGTGGATAAAGGACCAGCCTCACGTACAGCGGAATGGTGATGAGGACAGCTGGAATCACCAGGGCGAAAAGGCAGAGCCGCAACACACGGCGCGGCCCTTGCAAGAGACCTGAAATTGGACAGAAGAAGAGGGTTCAGTGCAATGTTGATTCCGCTGCCGAAACTTTTGACCATCCATGGCAGTATGGAGGCAACAGCACATAGAGTAAGTAAATATCCGGCATAACAACACAAACATGTTCTCCATGACTCATACTACAAAAAGATTCATCTCAACAGTGTTTTTTTCTCTCATATGTATTCAAGATCAGTACTTGATTTGTATTAAGGTGAGTTGCTCATTAATCCCTTCATAAATTCCATAACAGAAACATTCCACTTCTCTCTCAAAACTCTTGCGCGTACCTGCTACCTTCCTTGCTCCACCTATTCTGTGGCTCGCTTCTTCTTTCATCCTACCAACATTTGCAATTTTTCTACCAAATGTCTATTAGTCCAGCAACCCAGAGCAATCTACTCAGATAAATGAGATACCATCATATATTCACAGTAGCAATTATGTCGTAACCTAACATTTGCGGATATGGATGCCTGCCGGCGACCTCCTGTTGCATGTGTCCCTTGGGACCTCAGAGAGGGGCTCAAAGATACATTTGATTAAACAATCAAAGTGCCATCTTAAACAAATTTAAAATGAACGAGTGGGTCATTCTACTTGTATACGGACACGTCACACGACCCTCCCCCCATCGAAAAGAGACTCAAATTTGGCTCAGAGCAAGCATTGGAGGTACCACTGAAACCATTTTCAAGTGAATAGATATATCCGACAAAGCACAAAATTGCCTGAGCAAGATATGTATAGAATATGTGGTCAACAGAAATTGGGAGACCTGTCACCTAAATATTTTTTTTAATTCATCTGCACTTTTCTGCCTTATTATAATGAATGTTTGAATCTACTGTAGTTATTGTAAATAAGAAAGTGGTGAGCTCATTTTTAAAATGCCAGAACATTATCCTTGTGGACTGTTTGACTATTTTAGGCTCTTTACCTAAACGACTACTACTAGATTTAACTTAATTTTGACCTTGAAGACGATTTCAAAGAATGAGATAATTTTCCATATAAATGAATAAGGTTTTATTCCTTATAACATAAAAAGTCATAGGTATAAGGTACTGAATCTACCGAGGTATCCCTGCTAAAGTATATCTAGATTTACTCATTTTAATGCTAACGGCAGCGATTTCAGATTCTAGACAAGTCTTGTTAAGAGGTACTTATAACTTATGCCAGTAGATTGGTAATTACATAAACTTAACTTAGTTAATGCTAACGCTGTCCTACATCTTCAGAGTGTTTTACATAAATTTCTATTATTTTCATTTTCTAACTAAATTTTCATGTATAAACTGCATAAGTAACTTTGATTTTCCTTGAGACATATAGCTGAAAATAACAAATTAAAAGTTTGACAAATTTCCCATGCACCAAAATAGATGGGGTCAACCACACTATCAACTGCTATGTGTATAATGAGCCAGAAGCTATCCTTGCCTCCTGTGGTAAGTCGATGCACAAGTGTTAAAATTAAACCTTATATTTTTATATCTTTTATGTTGTTTTTTGTACTGGTTTTTCTTGTTCAATGCTATGAAGCATTTAGCCCCATTTTCACTACTCTCTTCAAAACTCACGACAGATCATCTGCCGTCTATGTATCCAATATCTGACCATCAGTCAGAATAAGAGGAATGTCTGCAGAACCACGACGAGAGCGATAAATGTAGCCAGTGAGACACACCAAGAATATGTTGGTGTTACTTAGGATCCGGCTGTAGCTCTCAAAGAATAGTCTATTCAAGCATTGAATGCACCTCGTTACAACAAACTTGTTATGCTTGCAAATATCCTCTTAAATTTGGCTTTTTAATCTGCTATTAATACATTCATTCATGAGAGTGGTGTAGAACACCTGCTAACAGATTCTGGTATTATTAAGTTAAATTCGTTGAGGTTTGCGGAATTTTGAAAGCTAAGCGACATTGGTGATAGGTGCGATTTTTAATTTTGAAAGTTGAATGTCGCTACTTACGAGCTGGAGTAATGAGTTCCCGACGACAGTGGATGTTCAAACGGTGAACCTTTTCTGCATTTACACACCTCGTTTCCCATTACATGACCAATAGTGCTTTGGACGATGAAAAGATTTTACTATGGGTTGTGTGTATTATTTGAGCGATTTTCATGATCATTTCCGAGGGAAACAAACCAATTGGGAGCTGCGAATTCCCAGGGCATGGGGAGATCCTTAATGAAAACGCACTATTTACGGCAGAAGTGAAGTAGATTATCAGCAGATCACATAAAAAACCAGCGGAACCCCATATTTCGGTATTCCATTAGGAGGGCCTACTGTGGGAAACAGGGTTTTCGATGAAGGGATACAAAAACCAGGGCAACCAGGGTTGCCTAACCTAACCTCTCTCAGTGCGCCTTGTCTCCTCCCTTTCACAGTGGGTCGTACTCCGGAGGAGAGTTGGGGGCCGGGTTTGCGAGACCATGGACCAGTTATTTGGAATGATTGTCAAAATAAACGCATGGGTAAAATTGTATTTTGTGCTTTCTGGGTTCCCAATTTTCCGTGTATTTTAGCATCACAGGCGCTACCTGAATATTAGCTTCAAAGGTAATAATAATAATAATAATAATAATAATAATAATAATAATAATAATAATAATAATAATGATACTTATTTCGGCTCAGCGTTATATCCATGGGATATACAAAGTGGGGACAATACAAAACACACAATCAAGAAACACGAGATAAAATGATAATTGGCAATATCCACACAGCTGTTGAAGTAGTAGCAAAAATAATATATAATTATAATAATGGTTATGACTGTGCCAATATTGAGAATAACAGGAAAAATATTCAAAATGATAACAATTAGAAACAGATTACATACAACTGAATTCCAGCCAAAGACTTTAGGTGATTACACAGGTCAGGTCCGGAGGGCTAAATGCGAAACGTGAAAAAACAATTCTTAATAATAATAAAAATAACATTAATGATAATAATAATATTAATAAAAAATATTCATAATGATAAACATAGTAATACAACAACAACGACAATAATAATAATAATAATAATAATAATAATAATAATAATAATAATAATAATAATAATAATAATAATAATAACAGATTCTGCAGATGACACTTTAACATATTGCAAAAATAGAAAATAAGTATATGTATACAATAACTCAGGCCACCCCAGTGTGAAGGAAAATAACGCCATTTATGGAACAGACTCCTCATTAAGCCATATTTCCCACATTTTAGATCTTCTTGCCTCGCTGCTTAGGATGCATCGTATAAACAAATTGTGCTGTTTCCCAGTTGGGTGATCAGACTGAACATCTGTGTGGCAGAGTGTTAGCGGGGCGTGTTGGTGAGGTGTCTCAAAATGTCATTGTGAACAACAGTGATACTTCTTATGGCCTCTCGGGTATAGTTCGTCCAAAGGGAGCACCCATATACGAGGTGTGATCTTAAAGTATGGGGACTGTTGCTAGGGTAAAGGAGCTTGAATATGCAGAATGAGGCCACTTGGCACAGATTAACCTTGACCCCCACTGTGCATGTACAATAAGTTTTTAGCGTCCTAGCTCACTACTGCTCTTTACAGCAGTGCTTGGTAGGAACGTGTGTAGTGTGTGGTTGTCGCGTTGACTATGATGGAGAAAGTTGAGCAGTGAATCAGCATCAAATTTTGGTTAAAGCTTGGTGATACCTGCGAACAGACCTATGCAAAGTTGCAAAAAGTGTATGGAAAGGAGTGTATGAGCCGCACACAAGTGTACTAGTGGTTCAGACATTTTCAAGATGGCCGACAAAATGTCGATAGTGACGAACGTTCTGGGAGACCTGCAGCCAGCAGAACTGAGAAAAACACCGTTTTCTTCGACTACAAGGGAATTGTTCATCATGAGTGTGCTCCACCTGGTCTGACAGTAAACAAGGAGTACTACTGTGACGTGTTACGGCATTTGCGGGATGCTGTCTGTTGGAAAAGGCCAGAATTGCATGCATCTGGTGAGTGGCAATTGCACCATGAAAACGCACCTGCCCATTCAGTGCAGCTTGTACAGCAGTTTTTGGCCAAGCACAACATCCCCCAGGTCCGACAGCCACCATATTCCCCAGATCTCGCCCCTTGTGACTTTTTCCTCTTCCCAAAAATGAAATCCCACTTGAAAGGAAGAGATTTCAGGGCGTCGAGGAGATCCAAGTGAATGCAACAAGGCAGCTGCTGATTATCCCAGAAAACGAGTTCCAGGAATGCTTCCATCAATGGAAACAGCGCTGGATAAAGTGTATGGCTTCCAAAGGGGACTACTTCAAAGGAAATTAAATGCTAAAATGTTACCAGTTTTACATAATTTATGATGCCTCTGTTCTGTTCTGCCATATTTTTTTGGTCTTCTGATGACATGGCCCAAATACGGAAATTCATGCATAAATTCCAGACGATTTCGAGAAAATTTGTGGTTCTGCACATGCTTAAGCGATGTTGAGGCAGGGCAGACATGCACTGGGTCTGGTTACAAAAGATAACCAATTCCAATCATGCTGCCAAGTGTCGAGCCGACGGGAGACCTGCACTGATGGGAAAATCAGAGCAAGGCATGCACCACTTGGGTCTTGGTGCATATCGAAACCAAGACCCAGTGCCCCCAACATCGCTTAAGCATATTGCAGAACCACAAATTTTCCTCGAAATCGTCTGGAATTTATGCATGAATTTCCGTATTTGGGCCATGTCATCACAGAAGACCTAAAAGATATGGCAGAACAGAACAGAGGCATCATAAATTATGTAAAACTGGTAACATTTTAGCATTTAATTTCCTTTGAAGTAGTCCCCTTTGGAAGCCATATCTTCGGCATAACAGAGATTGTTTATTGTTGTTTTGTTGATAGAGCATCCGATTGGAAGTGAGTTCAGTTTGACATTCAGGGCAGCTGTGTATATATTAAACAGGTATGGAGAGGGAATACTGCCTTGCCGGAGCCTGTTTAGGGAGCCAAAGGTGTATGACAATATGTTACCCCATTTGACACAGAACTTCTGTGTGGAAAACCAGCAATATAAAATGCCAGTTAGATATAGAGGTGTGCCTCTTTTGTGCAGTTTCAGAAAGAGCTTCCGGTAGTTTACTCTGTCAAATGCTTTTCTCACATCTACAAAACATAGGAATACAGGAGAGGCTGATGATAGGTAATAGTTCAGCAATTCTTTCAGGATGTAGATGCAGGTGTTGGTTGGGTGGTTTGCTTTAAATCTGAACTGGTTGTCAGCAGTGTGTAGAAAAGGGGATAAGTCTCACTAGAAGAGCTGACTCAAGTATCCTTGAAGCAATTGTAGTAATCTCAATCGGACAATAATTGCCACGGTCAGCTGCATCCTTTAGCTTGTTTTTGATTTATGGTGTTAAGTGAACTAAGAGTAGGTAGTCTGGGAGAAACTGGTGAATTATGCATGCATTGAATAGGGCAGCTAGCAAAACGTAAATTATCAGGTGGCAGAATTTGAAAGCTTCTGCAGGAAGACCATCACACCCGGGCAATTTATTATTGGGTAAATTGTTTATGGCATCGCTAATGTTACCTGGCGTAATATGATCAGTGAGATGAAATTGAATGTTATCAGTAAGGAGGTTATTTACTTCCCTTCAGGAGTCTTGATCGTTTATGCAATTTAGGATAGCGCTGAAGTGTCGCCCCACATTCTTGCGATAGCCTCATCGCCGATGGCTTTCCTAGTCTGTGTGATAGCTTCTACATTGGGATTTAGGGATTGAATGACATTGCAAAGACGAGGGTAATCACCAGATTCTAATTTTCTAGACATTGCATCTGCTCTTAGTTGCTTTTCATTAAGTCTGCAGTGCTTAAGAGCAAGTTTGAACTGCGCTCTTGTTTGTCTCATTAGAAATGCAAAGTGTCCTTCCCTCGGGCTACCATTTTGCCTCAACAGTAAAAAAAAACATTTCACCTGAGTGAGTATACAGATCTTTAACCAAGTCACTCCAGCCAGGTATGTTACGAGCGTTGCCTTGACGAAATTTAAAGGTATCTCTGCTAAAAAAAAGTTAAGTATACCTTAGTTTACCCAGACCACTGAGCTGATTAACAGCTCTCCTTCGGCTGGCCGGAAGGATTAGACTTATTTTATGTAGCTAAGAACCAATTGGTTGCCTAGCAACGGGACCTACAGCTTACTGTGGAATCCGAACCACATTAAACCGAGAAATGAATTTCTATCACCAGAAATAAATTCCTCAAATTCTTCATTGGCCGGCCGAAGATTCAAACGCTGGCCCTGCAGAGTGCTAGCCGAGAACGGTACAGACCAGTCCAACGAAGAGCTAGGTATCCCTGCTGGAGGCAAGCGGAGCAGATATTATATTCGAATAGAATCCTTTAAAATCTCTCCTGTGGTGGTCATTGCTACATTTTGGGTTAGTGCAAAGTAAGGCGTCTGCTGGTTGAACTATAGTCCACAGCCTATTTTCCCTGGTCACCCTAAAGGATCTGGTTTTCTGGTGGTTTTTGAAGTCCTAGTTCACAGCAGGTGGGCGACCAGTTAGGGGATTCGTGGTAGGGAGGGATGGGTATTGAATGACACCTGCAAGGGGATGTGATCATGGCCCTGTTGCAAGATCGTAGCGAATGTTGCAGGTCACAATTGATTCATGAAGATATGGAGACGTGATGCAGTGGCCCAACCAGGATGTTGTAACTGCGTCCGTTCTCTTTTGTACATAGGCATGGGAAGAGAGGGGAGGAGCATTACATCGCTAATTTGGAGAGGATGATTTTGACAGAAGCGAGTAAGTTTGTTATAGAAGTGTTCTGTGGGATGACAATTAAGGTCCCCAATTATGCATATAATGATCAGCAGTAGAATCGTGGATAATGCTATGCAACTCACCAATGATCATTCAGCACTGATCAAAATTGTTATTTTCCCAGGGCATATAAACAATTATTAGGATCTTAGAGTCGCCTACCATCACTTGAAGACCCAACAATCTTTCACTTCTATTGGTCATAACATTCACTATATTGTCTAAAGATTTGTGCCACAGGAAAGAAAGGCCATCTTTTGGGCGACCAGCTATGATGCAATCTGTAACTTGCATTGATGAGGTCGAGAAAGCTCTGAAGTCTACATGCACTGAATCACAGATGTCAAGGTCATGTAGCCAAAGGAGCGTTTCTTGCAATGCAATGGTGCCGTGACAGGTGAGACACTTTGCCATGATGAGGTGAGTGATAAATATGATATTCCAATTTCCCATAGTGAAGGATGGGTTCTATCCAAGAAAGTCCTTTTGCAAAGGTATTCACTAATTATACTGTTAACCCTCATAGTCCGAGCTAAATATATACATATTAAGCACACCCCTAGACCAGGCTAAATTTAAGGATGGCTAATTTAATAAATAAACCATCATTGGAAAGAGGAAGATGTGCTATGCACATGGTATAAAAAATTTTTAAAGAATTTTCCATATCTTCCAGAGGAAGTTGAAAGTGAATATTTCCAACCCAAACGACAGTCATAAAAATATGCTAATTTTACCAAGTTATAAGTGTTTTTATAATATTTTTTTATTTTATTTTGTAAAATTATAATTACAGCTCACACAGTATCATAATAGATAAGAACTAAGATCAGTATTAAATTCTGAGTATATTTATTGTAAAATATTTAAGAGACATCATTGGATGGGAGTTTTGGACAACATTCCCCTACAACATCTCAAGGCAAACTGAACTCTTTCTCTTGTACAACTAGCTATTAGAGTTGGGGTAAAAGTTTCCTTGAGTCATTTGTGGCCCATGGAAGTGACCTGAGCACTTTTCACGCAAAATTCGTTCAAAATGTATGGTGTGAAATTTTGGAACAAATATTTATGTTACCCGGAATCCGCCCTAAAGCTACAAGTAAACACATATTATGTATGTTACCTGGCCACAAGGGGTTAAGTGTTGGTGATCATTGCATGTTGCTTCAAGCACAGCCATGATAACTAACTAAATAAAGTTCATGTGACCCAGTGCATGAATATCCTTGGCATTGGCAACGCCAACTCGCTTGCCATGCGTGGAAGGATCATGTACAGACAAATGAACGAACCCCGAGTGGAATGCTTACCAATAGACATCTGGTCCTTTCAGAGTGTTAGATAAATGGATAAAAATTTGTCACAAATCATTTAATTTATTATCCATGTTGTTATATTCCTAGGAGTGGTTAAAGGGGTTCCAATTAACAAGTTTATTGCAAGCTACTCGATAAAGTAGATTAAAACCATGGAGAAAATATTGGCTGAAAATAAATTAAAACCTAATTGTTCCTACACAATATACGAACTGTTGCTTTTTACATAAGGATTATGGTTCAGTGCAGCTGGAAAGGCCGTTTAACTTTAAAACAAGTTGGTTAGGTAGTTAACTGCCGTCCGACTGGTGGGAGTCCCGCCCACCTGGACAGTAAGCATTCAGTTTGCTTTCAGCTGCCGTGCTATGTGGGATGGTTGTACCCTCTGCCCTGCCTGCCATTTTGCTTTGTTTTCATCATCTTCATTCCTGGTGGGATTTTTGCTTGTTTGTTATGTAGATTTTTTGTGTATTTGTTTGTGTTTGTAATTTGAAATGCAAACCCACGAATCATTTGATAAGCCTATTAAGCATAAGGCTAGTACCATGCGTGTCTGCCGTGGTACTACTTCTAAACCATGCAACCGTTACTACTCTAGCCTGGATGTTGACCCTCATGGCCTGATTGTAACCCTGAATCTATGTGTGATGAGTGTTGTGAATTTTCTCCAACGCAACCCTATCACAAAGGCTTACGTTCCGGGTTCGGTCCTCAGATCAACCTGGTCGAACGCCCAAGTGGTCGAGCAGGGATCTGAGGGTTCTGCCGAGGTTCTCCCTGCAGCAGGGAGAGTAGATTTGGTGGACAGTATCCTGGAAGGACCCAAGGGTCCTCTCCCTCAGGACTCGGAAACCTCGAGATACAGAGGACCTTTGCAGAGATTGTACCGCTGATTTGTCAGCACAACGATCTTGGGGAGGGAGCCGCGGCTGCATCTGCGATCATCCATCTCGTCTCAGATCCTGTTGGGGACCAAAGAAGGAACCCAAGGCTTCGGTGGCTTGCTATGGCCCATGCTTACCAAAGGGGTTTTGGAGCAGATAACTCTCTAGTGTCTGGGCATGAGAGTTCTCTTTGTTCCAACCATTCGGATAAGCTACTTCCTCCTCCTCTACCTCGACAGAAGCGATCCTATGGTACCCGGCCATTTTGCCTACTGACAGTATGCCTATGGACAATGTCCCTACCGGTCAATTTGTCTACATAAACTACTGAGGGTATTCTTGATCATTATCAACCCAGACAGCATGTCCCTACAGCTAGTAAAGAAATGGTATATTAACCTTACCTTATTTTAGACAAATGTCTAAAATAATTGGCTCTTAATTGCACTTACACTCATGAGTAGTGTACCAGTTGATTGCCCTCACTGCCCAGTTGTGTATATTGGGAGTTCCAACGAACACAGTGGTGAGTCTAGCAGGACAGGTCACAGACTTCACTACCCTACCTTTTCTAAAATGTGAGGGAACAGTGTGTGTTGAGTGGAATTACAGTGGGTCACGCTAGATAGCGGACCAGCAATTGTGCCTGCAGTCAATCTCAGGTTTTTCTGTGGAACTTATCTCCAAATATATCGCGGAAAAGTCACTAATTCGCACATTTTTTCGTAGAGTAATATTCATTACTTACTATATTTTCATTTTATTTTCATGACTAAACACAGTAGTACATTTTTTATGATAAAGAATGATTTACTAATTTTCAGATATTAATAATGTAAATAGCAAAATATCAATAAAATCCTAAATTAAAATCCCGCAAAATGACAAAACAGCTTACCAATGTACACTGTCTGTCTGTCTGGTCTGTCTGTCTGTCTGTCTGTCTCAGTATACATATCCACATATCCTTTAATAAAAAAAAACAATGTCAATAAAATGTTATTTCACTTACAGAATCAACTGTATTATTTTGATCTATTACCGTTGTATTATATTAAAAAAAAAAACAATCGTCCCAACATTTGTAATTGTTATTACTGTAGGTTATGTGTTGCCATATTTTTCCCTTTCTCTGATTTACTGAACCGTACTTCATTACAAGTTTAGTTGACTCCATGATTAACACACACATTATAACAGTACACAAGAGAATATTATATCACTGTTGATGTTTCATCTCTCATCACTGTAAGAATATTTAAAATCCGAATTTCTTATGCAAGCAACACAAGGTTACTGTATGCTCTCCTCCCCAGCCTGTCAAATGAAGTCTCGTCCCCAGCTGCGGTGCCGAGACTTCATTTGTAGTTTCTCACCAGAGTCTCTCTCTCTCTCTCTCTCTCTCTCTCTCTCTCTCTCTCTCTCTCTCTCTTTGTGGAATATGAATTACTTAATCATAAACTTCTATGTACAAAATTAGATAATAATTCCATTATTACATTCGTTTCTTTTAGCAGCTAAAAAATTACTTTCATAATTCTTATGGCAGTAGTGATCCTCAATCAGCTGATTCTAAGAACATGAACATTACAAATGTCGGACGATCGTTTTTTTATACATATTACGATGATAACAGATCAATATAATACAGTATAAATGAATTTTGTAAATGAAATAACATTTTATTGATATTTTGCTGTGTTTACATTAATATCAATATTTGAAAATTAGTAAATCATCGTGACATGTGCATCCAAAAGATATTTTATCACTGTTGATTGCATTTATAATTTGGTGTTTTTTTAATGCATACTTAAATATTTAAGCACTGTACTGTATTTAATTCTACTTGTGAATTCCCAATGTTTCCTCTATCCGAAAAAAGAAAATGGGACAGCTTCAATACTGTATAACAGAAAGTGGTTGTGCTTGAATGTAGGGGGGACTTCAGTTTAATTGTCACATATATTTTTAAGGGTAATGTTCCAAAATGACTTTGAAATTATATTAAAGGGTTATAGGATGATAGTTTAAGGTATATTTAGTGTTTAAACTTGAAATAGTCAGTGAACTATTGAAATAGACAGATGTAAGTATTTTTAGAGGAGAGTCTTTGGTTTTTGAACTATTTAAATAGCCAGGTATAAGCATTTTTAGAGGGGGATACCAACTTAATGCAGATTTTCGCTTAACACAGTTGGTTGTGGTCCCTAACTCCCATGATTACGGGGATATACTGTATTACATAGTTTTTATTTCAAAATGTTGAATAACTGCGTTATGTTTGTGGACTTGTACTATTAGTTGTAACTATGATTTGCCATGCACAAACAACTCGATAGAAGGCTGGCACAGAGCCTTCGACTTATGAGTCCCCATTAAACACCCAACTCTGTGTCGACTTGCAGACCAATTGCATGAAGAGCAAGTCAACAACGAACTCCTTATTGATCATGCCAATGCTGGAGTTGCTTTGCCACCAACCAAGAAAAGGTAGCCTATGAGTATGCAATCAACACCTGAAGAACCTCATGGAGAAGAATGATACTACCCCGGTTCTAGAATAGCTATGTGGCATTGCTCACAATGTGTAGAATTACTAAGTAGATTGATTTTTTGGTTTCAGATTTTGTTTTAATAAAATAGAATATAATGTCCAGTAGGCATAATGTCCAGCAGGCAAGCTACCTGTAGGCAAACTGACTGGTAGGCACATTGTCCGTAGGCAAAGTACCTGTAGGCAAACTGACCGGTAGGCACATTTCCCGTAGGCAAACTTTCCGGCCACGCGATACTACACGCCCTCGGAGGGGTCTCTGCCAACTAAACAGGTTGGCCTGGACCTGGTTTGCTAAGGTCTGGGTCTGTTGCTGCAGCAGCTTGGTGTGGAGGGTATCACTCTCACACAACAAGAAGCAGCGAACCTGGAAGCAACTGCCATGGCAGCATTTCAGCAGTCTCTTGGTTGGACCTGTGGTCCTTCACTGGGAAGGATTCCACCTTTGGGAGACTTAGCGAGTCTGGAGGTAGGGCTATTAGCGACCTGGCCCACCGTACAGCGAACCTGTGGGCAAACTTGATATTGAAGGGGAGGGATGCTGTCTGTAGCTGCCATTTTCTTCAAAGCCACAGGGATGAGATGTAGAAAAGACACAGATACTGTTACTCACGTCACACTTTATTAAAAATTTGATAAAAGTTCAAAAAATATCACAAGACACTTTAAACCAACTTAAAGCTTTAAATCACTTAACACTAAACTGCAACTTAAGTTGACCATAACTGTAAAAGCTTATAGTTGGTCAGTACTCCAAGACCAGAGAACCAATGATGAGTACTTTGCTAGTAGTGCAGGGCGACGAGGTTCAAGAAACTGAAAACAACAAAATACAAACTTACTAAAATTGTTAAAAGAAATTCCATAATAATAACAAAAGAATTGATAATAGTTTGATTTAACTACAAAACACCACAAACATGAAATAGAATATATACAAATTTCAGTAAAGAAATAAACTTACATCTGTGTTACTCTAAGCTACATCCAATACAGGCGAAACGAATTTCAAAGAAATGTTCTTTACACTTTGAAGACTTCTTCTACTCTGTCAGTCATCAAAAAACCTTGATCCTATTTCCAGAAACTTATAACTGTTACAGTGTAATTCCAACACTGATAACTACCAGAATAAACAATCTTTTCAAGAACTACTCAACAACAATTGACAAACAAATTACAGCAGTAACAATCCAAAACAGACTGAACAATGTTTACATGTAAAACGGACAAAATATCTACAATACAATTTAACCCTAATCACCAAGTCGAAAAACAGAGCTTATTAATGATTATATACACAAATGGTTTCTATAAAATGCTGCATTTACATTCTCGGCCCTATAAACAAATTATTTGTTTATCAAAATCAATCATATATCTATAAATGCAGGTGATATAAATAACATCTATAATAAATGTAATATACTCTCAAATCCTTTGATCCTAATAAAAATAACTATTATAATCATTGTTCCTCTACTGCAAGGAGAAGAACAAGCTTTTGAATGGGTCGATGGAGCTCTGATGTTTGTGTCTTTAAAACTGCACACTCCACAAAACCGGTTCTGTCCTTTCCAGTGCTGATAACACACCCATCATCCAGTTACACTGAACTGATTATCATCTTTTACAAGGACAATATCACCAACTTGAAGGTGCCGCTTTTCCTTGTTCCACTTCTGTTTCTCTTGTAATGTTGATAATTATTCTCTTCGCCATCTAGTCCAGAATAAGTTAACCAAGAATTGAACATATCGCCACCTCTGTCTCAGATACATATCTCCTATCTGAAAAACACCAGGTGGTGTCATCACAACACTTGATTTCTGTGTGAGAAGCTGTGCTGGACTGAGTGGTTGTAAGTCATCTGGGCTGTCACTGACTGTGGTCAAAGGACGGTCATTCACTATAGCCTCAACTTCTGTGAGAAGAGTGACTCTCATCATCCAGTCGTCCAGTATGTTCTTTGAAGAGAGGAGTCAAGACCTTTCTCACAGTTCTAATCTGACGTTCCCACACACCTCCCATATGACTAGCTGTAGGGGATTGAAGGTCCAGCTGATGCTTTCTTTTGAGAGGAAAGCTCTGACCTGATCATCATTCATCTCTTGCAGTGACTTCCTCAACTCCTTCTCAGCTCCATGAAAGTTTGTCCCATTGTCACACCAAATCATCTTTACATTTCCTCTTCTAGCAACAAACCACCTTAAAGCATTTATGAAGGACGATGTGTCTAAGGAATTGGCTGTCTCTATATGAATTGCTCTTGTAGACAAGCAAGTAAATAATACACCGTACCTCTTCCTGATTTGCCTTCCTTCTTTGACTTCCTGTGGCCCAAAGAAGTCAGCACCTGTGTGTGTGAATGGAGCAGCTGGAATTACTCTTTCCAATGGTAAATCAGCCATCTTCTGGTTTAGAACAGGGTTTCTCATTTTTCTGCAAATGACACATCTTTGTAGAACCTGGCGGACACTTGCATTGGTACACCAATCCAGTAAAGTTCTCTAAGTTTTGCCATCACATGGTTGCGTCCAGCATGAGCTAATTTTTCATGTGTGTAATCGAATAATCAAAGTGGTAATATGACTCTTTCTAGGTAATATCATTGGATGTTTCTCGCCAACTGAAATTTCTGCTTTGGAGAGCCGTCCATTAACGCGAAGAAGCCTGTCTTTAGGATCAATGAAGGGATCTAGTTTATAAATGCTACTGCTACTACAAAGTCCTCGGCCCCTTGACCCTTCGCTCTTTTGTAAGAGTGTCACTTCCTTACTAAAAACCTTTCTTCTGGATACATCTGATGACTGCTTTTCCAGCAGCATCTAATTCTTCTGCTGTAATTGAACCATTAAGTCTAGCTTGTCTCTTAGATTTCAGTATGAAAAAAGATGGTGATACACAGCAACAGCCATCCTCAACCGATGCCATGAAGAATAATACTTAAGAAACTTATCAACAGCATTTCCCTCCTCATCTTCTGGATGCACTGCAAAACTTGTAGATCCTTCCAATTCAACTACACCTTGGGGCATATCATTTTTCCACAGCTCCTCTGGTCCTCTAAGAAAATATGGGCCATCAAACTAAATGTTACTGTTCAGCATTTGCTGACTTGTGAAATCTCTTGATGCAATATCAGCAGGATTCTCTTTACTCTGAACATATCTCCACTGTGTATTTTCAGAGAAATCCTTAATTACTTTCACTCTATTTGCAACAAATATAGGAAACCTCTTTCTTTCACTAAAAATATAGTGAAGAACTGTTGTAGAATCTGTGTGATAGAATGTCTGGTCCACTGTAATCTGCAGCTCTTTCAAAATGTGTTGTGCGAGATTTATGGACACCACTGCAGCAGTCAATTCCAGTCGGGGTATGGTTGTTGCCTTTACAGGACACACTCTGACTTTCCCATCAGCAGAGCAGTAGAAATCCTCCCACTGTTATTGGAAAGTCTTATGTATGCTGCAGCACCATAGCCTTCATTACTAGCATCTGAAAACATGTGCAGCTGTGTGGAAGTCACTGTACCAAATTCCTTTGGTTTGACACATCTTGGAATCTTTAAGTTACCCAGGATTGGTAAATCATCAAGCCTCCTTCTCCAGGGCTTCAGGTATTTTTCGGGAATAACATCATCCCATCCCAAGCTGCTATCCTGACAAACTTCGCGAAGAATTCTCTTAGCTGACAAAAGAAAGGAGCCACAAAACCAAGAGGATCATAGAGGGAACATACTGTTGACAAAATACACTCCTTGTAAGTGGTTTTGGGTCCAAGCTTGCGGAGAAAGTAAAGTAGTCATTTTCAATATTCCACTGAAGACCAAGAGCTCTTTCTACATGAAGTTCATCATAGTCAAGATCACGTTTGAAGATCTTTTGAACGGTCCTCTTGTGGGATTGATTTCAACACCAGCTTGCTGTTACTCACAAACTTTGTCAGCCGAAAACCTCTTTCCTTCAATGCTGCTGTAACGTCTTTCACAAGTCTTAATGCCTGCTCTTCTGAAGGTACAGACTTTAAATAGTCATCCACATAAAAATTAGTCTTAATGGTGCGTTCTACATCTGGACCATACTTACTCTCTTGCATGGTCAGCTGCTGCCCTCAAAGCATAATTGGCGATGCTAGGTGATGATACTGCTCCAAAGATGTGAACACCCATTCGATACTCTGTAAGTTCGCTTTCAAGTTCACCACCAGGCCACCATAAGAATCTTAGGTATTTATGTTGAACCTTTGGTACCTGAACTTGGTAAAACATAGATTCTATGTCACCCATCAAACCACCCTTTCTAGACGAAATCTGATGAGCACTCCATTCAGGGTTTAGTCATATCAGGGCCTTGCATCAACTTGTCATTAAAGGAACTACCCTGGTATTTAGCACTACAGTCAAAGACTACTCTTATCTTATTTGGCTTTTTTGGATGGTAGACACCGTGATGAGGTAGATACCTTGCAGGCTGTTCATCATACAACTGATCCTCCGGAACCTTATAAGCATATCCTTCAGACACCAATTTCTCAACAAATTCCACGTAATCTTCATGGTACTTTGGATTTAGTTTCATTTTTCTTCTTTGCCATTGTGCTCGTTTCACTGCCTGTTCTCTATTGTTTACCAAGTTAACTTTATTGGTTCTAAATGGTAGGGAAGCTGGTAGTGTCCATTGGTAAACTGAATGTTTTCTGCCACTTCTTTGAGGAACTGTTGATCTTCTTGTGACAGACCCTTCTCATCAGGAACTCTACCAACATCTTTCTCACTAAAGTCTCTTTCAAACATATGGACCACAGCTGCAGGATGAAAACACTCCTTTACCCTTTCAACTTCCTGAAGAAAGACATGGTGACATGAAATACTGTTCTTCTCTGAAGAGTATTTAAAATGTAGAGGGCCACTAACAGTCCATCCATGGTGGTAAAGAACTGCAAAGGAATCTTGACCCTTGGCTGGAAGCACCTCTAATGGTTGCAGTGCTTTAGGCAATTACTGCCAATCAACAAACCAATCTCCAGATCTGCTCTATAATCAGGAATTAGATCAGCAATATTCCTCAGACCGGCTACCTTTTAGAGCAATTTTGGTTTTGGTATCACAATGTTTACGCCATGCATGGTTTGGAGCTTTAAACATGTCTCTGTTCCAGATGCACCTATCTGCTCTCGTAAACTCTCTGTGATGAAACAACCAGTGCTGCCATTATCAAAAAGGCATAAGTGTCCAAAACTACTTTGTTTCCTTTCTGATATACTTTTACTGGGAGAATAGCCTGTAATATTGTATTTACTTCACTAACATTATTGGTAGTACATGTGCTAACAATAATTTCACTTGCTTCTTTGCTAGATGAGCTATCATTCTCTTTATGTACTGTCAGCTTGAATCCGTCGATATGCAGTGATGTGGGATGCCTCTTAGAGCATGTCTTACATTGCTTCCTTTTCATACATCCTTTAGAGGTATGATTGAGACCAAAGCATCCAAACACAACCTTCTCTCCTTAAGGAAATCTATTTTTTCTTCAGAGGTCTTAGCAAAATTCCAGCAATCGTCAAGATCATGGTTTTCTTGCACATTGGTCATGATTTCTCTTTCTCAGACACTATTGATGTCTTTCTATTTTCTGGATTCAGTTCTGCTTGGGTATGTAAGCTTGAACTTTTGCTCTTTGTTGACAAGATCTGAATTTGAAGCTACCAGAGTTGTTTTCAGGCTTTGAATAATTATTTTGAAGAATCAAACTTGCTGAATGCTGGGTCGTTTGCTGCCTTTGCCTTTTTATAAACAAATTCAACCAAATCTGCAAAATCAACTCCTCCCTTTTCTTCCCTCAAATGTCCAGCCAGGCTACACCACTTGTTCTGAAGGAATGTCGGAAGTTTTTAACAACTGCTTGAAGGTTAGGAAGATGATTTAGTACTTCCATGTGTGACAAGTTGGTCATGGCATGTCTGCACTTAATAAGGAATAAAGCAAATGTATACAAGCCATGAGGATCTTCGTGTTTCAGTGCAGACTAAGAAATAAGTTTCGTAATATATGCCATCGACACCTTGTAGGGATCGCCATACTCTTGACTGAGCAAAATCCTAGCTGTAGTATATCCTTCTGAAGAACTCATATACAAGCATCCACCTATCAAGTCTTTGGCTTCCCCTTCAAGTTGCTGATCCAAGTAGTACAGTTTGTCAGCATCACCTGAAGCATTTGGGGCAATTCTGGCATCAAATGCCATCATGAAATTGGCAAACTCAATAGGATCACCTTTAAATTTTGGTACGTCTCTGCTTGGAAGCAACATTGCTGCAGTCATGTGTTGCTGTGTCTTCAGAGCATCTCTTGTTGGGACTGTAGTTGCATATCAAGATTTGGCTCAGGAACCGACACTGGCTAAAACTACAGGGAACGTTCGCTTTCAACTGAGGAGTATCTGCTGTTATATCCGAAGGTTGTGGTTGGAACAGGTCTACATTTGGATTCAACTGGGAAGGAGTATCTTTTGGCACGATATCCGAGATATTGTCAGCTTCAGCATAAACTCTTTCTCTTGCTTGAGACATTCCAATTTTGTTTCTAATTCCAATTGCTCTTTCTTTTTTCTAAGTATAAATTCTTGCTCTTCCCTCTCCTGCTTAAGTCTGAGTTCTTGCTCTTCCATCACTTTTGCTTTTTCTCTCATAGCATGTTGAGCCATCAATTCTGCCAGTCTAGCTTTCTCTTTGAGGCGAGCAGATCTTACACTAGTTCTGCTGGACTTGGTCCTGCTAGTGGATGAGGAACAAAGACTTTTTCTATCAAGGTCTGCAGTCAATTGTAATTCACTTTCCTTGACCCAGTTATTCATTTCTGTAATGAAACGATCAATAGATACTGTATTTTCTGAATGCCTCTTATTTACCGTGTTTCGTTCACTGGAATCTGTTAAATGCTTCTCATATTGCTGAAAACATTCATCATATTTATCACGTAATTTGGACAAAATAATCATTTCAGACTTCACCAGATGAAGATTATCACAATTATCCATTAGTCTAAAGATCTCATTTCTACTTTTGGTCACGGCAGACAGAGCAGCAGTTTGGGCATTTTTCAAAGTTTTCATTTGCTCTTGTATCACTTCGAGACAATCTTCACTGACTATAGACACAGCAACTTCGCTAGATTCCTGCATTTTCAATCACACAGATTTTCTTGAACTAATGTAGCTGCCGTTTTCTTCAAAGCCACAGGGATGAGATGTAGAAAAGACACAGATACTGTTACTCACGTCACACTTTATTAAAAATTTGATATAAAGTTCAAGTTGATATCACAAGACACTTTAAACCAACTTAAAGCTTTAAATCACTTAACACTAAGCACTACAACTTAAGTTGACCATAACTGTAAAAGCTTATAGTTGGTCAGTACTCCAAGACCAGAGAACCAATGATGAGTACTTTGCTAGTAGTGCAGGGCGACGAGTTCAAGAAACTGAAAAAAACAAAATACAAACTTACTAAAATTGTTAAAAGAAATTCCATAATAAACAAAGAATTGATAATAGTTTGATTTAACTACAAAACACCACAAACATGAAATAGAATATATACAAATTTCAGTAAAGAAATAAACTTACACCTGTGTTACTCTAAGCTACATCCAATACAAGCGAAACGAATTTCCAAAGAAATGTTCTTTACACTTTGAAGACTTCTTCTACTCTGTCAGTCATCAAAAAAACCTTGATCCTATTTCCAGAAACTTATAACTGTTACAGTGTAATTCCAACACTGATAACTACCAGAATAAACAATCTTTTCAAGAACTACTCAACAACAATTAACAAACAAATTACAGCAGTAACAATCCAAAACAGACTGAACAATGTTTACATGTAAAACGGACAAAATATCTACAATACAATTTAACCCTAATCACCAAGTTGAAAAACAGAGCTTATTAATGATTATATACACAAATGGTTTCTATAAAATGCTGCATTTACACTGTCCTTACTTGGATATCCAAGTATGTGGGCCCAGAGTCTGCACTGACCCTACGGAATGGACTGTTGCTGAGATCTGCCTCCCTTCCCTCGAGGACAGGTAGACACTGCAGTGGAAAAATGTTGTATCGAGGTTAACAATCGATGGGTTCACCAGGCAGTGGCAAAGACTTCTGGGTCTTCACGTGACACTGCAGCCAGGTCCTTGGGTCAGGCTAGCACTTCTTCCATGGGCCCTAAGAAGTCCCAGGCTTCAAATGGTTTTCGGGGGAACACCCAGCCTTCTTCTGCCCCTGCCAGGAAAGGTGTGCAGTTGTGCTCCTTTCAATCCTCCTTCCAGTCTGGAAAAGGTGCTAAGAGCAAGAAGAAGAGAGGAGGACGCCAGGGGCGGCATTCCCCTCCACATGCTGCTGTTGGTGAGGGGTTGCCTGTCGAGCCACTGGGCAACATGGCAGCGATATGTAGCTGAGACCTGGGTAGTGGATGTCCTTTGGGAGGGCTACCTACTTCTCTTCGAGTCTCGACCAACCCTCACCAACAATCCAGTCCATCTCTGAACATACATTTCTGGCTCACCGAAGGACGTCGCCCTTTGGGCGGAGGTAGAAGTGATGCTGAAGATGGTGCTGTGGAATTGTGACAGGTTGGTCCCCAGGCTTTTAAAGCAGAGTCTTTCTTTTAGAGAAAGCAACGGGGGATGGAGACCAGTCATAGATCTGTTTCCATTGAACCAATTTGGTTGCCAGACTTGGTTCACAATGGAAACAACATGGTCATCAGGAAGTCCAACTTCATGCTGAAGGTGGACTTGAAGTATGTGTATTTTCAAACACCCATCCATCCATCCTCTCGCAAGTACATACCCTTTATCCTTGGGGAGATGGTACTCCAGTAAAGGGCACTCTGTTTCAAGTTTTCAACCACTCTCCAGGTGTTCACACGAGTATTCAACCTTGTGTCAGCTTGGGCACATTCACACGGGATACGTCTGCTGAGGTATCTCGACAATTGGCTTGTTCTGGCGAGCTTTCCAGTGCAGTTGCTCCAGGGCAAGGATCACCTCCTTGAATTTTGCCACAACTTGGGGGTTGTAGTAATTATCGAGAAGTCTGATCTCATTTCCAAGCAGAGGATAAAGTACCTGGACATGCTGATAGGTATGGCAGTAACGAGAGTCTTCCCCTTAGACTCACGTATCAGCTAGTTCAGGAAGACAGAGCAGTTATTCCTGTCTCGACGGGAACAACCAGCTCGGCAGTGGCAAGTCGTTCTCAGCTACCTATCGTCCTTGGAGAAGCTGGTCCCTCGTGGGTGGCTTCACCTTTGTTTTCTTTAGTGGAGAATGAAAGAATTCTGGTCTCTGGCATGGGGCTCCTCATCCCTTCCCATTCCTCTCTCGGAGGAAGTGAGACAGGACTTAGCCTGGTGGCTAGATGACAGGAACCTTGTAATAGGAGTGCCTCTGCACACTCCCCCTCCCAAGACGCTTCTGTTCTCAGATGCTAGATGAGTTGCTGATTTCAGGTGTGTGGAGCTGAAACGGCTCAAGCAGCCTTCCAGGCTCTTCAAGAGTTTCAGGATCGAGTGATGGGACACTTGGTGGTGTTGATGAGGGACAACACCACAGTAATGGCACATGTCAACAAGCAGGGTGCCTAGTGTCTCTCCCGCTACACCTGTTGACAGTGCAGGTGAGTGAGTGGGTAGTAGCACACTTGGTAGAGCTGTCAGCCTGATACATCCCAAGCTGCCTCGTAATATTTTACACTATTTTTCTTGATGATTATAGCCTAACTGTCCTGATGTAACCTGTATTGTGAAATACATAATACCCATCTGCAGCGTGCTTCCCCGCATGGAGATACCGACACTGCAGTGTTCCATGACTTGCTTCAGGAATCATAATGGTGAAAACTCAAAATATCGCTGAGTTGCAATGGGCGCCCAAAGCCTAGCTCCTCCTCACTTACCTGGCTCGTCTCCGTGATGTGTGACACTTGACGGCTCCTTAGCGTCGTTTTCAAAATCCTTATGTCAAAAGTGATCCCTGAAATGTTCATGTGTATAGGAGATTTTCAACTTGGAATGACGTTCCTTCATCTCAAAGAGTTTATAAAACAGCATGGCCTCTGTTAGTTGTTCATGTGGTGACAATCCAGTCACTAAATTAAGATGTCTAAATCTCGATCTATCATCGTCAAATTATGTTCCAGCCAGTTTAAGTGTTCCAGCATAATTAAAACGATTCTGTTGCTAGTGTGTCCATGCCCCAATAGAGCTGGATCTTACAGTGAATTTTCTTTTTCCTACCGGACGACTGCTCAGTTTGTTTTTATGATGATTGTTTTGCAGACATGGCAGTCATTTCTGAATCTTCACTCATCTCTTCCAGATCACCCACACACACACAAACATACACACACACACACACACACACACACACACACACATATATATATATATATATATATATATATATATATATATATATATATATATATATATATATAAATATATATAATATATATATATATATATATATATATATATATATATATATATATATAAATATATATATATATATATATATATATATATATATATATATATATATATATATATATATATATATATATATATATATATATATATATATATATATATATATATATATATATATATATTTATATATGTGTATATGTATATATATATATATACACACACACATATATATATATTTATATATATATATATATATATATATATATATATATATATATATATATATATATATATATATATATATATATATATATATATACTACAAATATATAATATATGTATATATAATATATATGTGTGTGTGTGTGTGTGTGTTATATACACACACACACACATTTATAATATATATATATATAATATCGATCTACCTCTATAAATAATATATTTTCATATATGTTACCCCGAAATAATATTTTTAGTTGGTAATAAGTTCGTCGTCCCGTGGGCTCGAACCAGCAAAGGACAAGAACTCAGGACTACAGTGACGCCTTAACCCACAAAGCCAACAAGTGAGGTATAAGTTATTACCGACCCTCACCTACAAATCACCGTCGAACTCGGGTATTTGTATTTAGAATCGGTATCAACCCACCTCTGCCATGCTAACCTTGTAGTGCGTTTGTCGCACGTAGCCATATTATGAATGAAATTTTATCACATCACCGAGGTAGAGCGAATTGGATATTAAAGGACGTTTGTAGCTTAATGCTTGTATATGAATCACGGTGATGTGATAATATATATATATATATATATATATATATATATATATATATATATATATATATATATATATATATATATATATATATATATATATATATATATATATATATATATATATATATATATATATAATTAGACATTTACTTGAAGGATTAGATGGTTATGCGGCGAAGGAACTTGAGTGTTGAAAAGTAAAATGGGGGCAAGGCGTTAAAGTGAATGTATGCATTTTTTTTCCGAGGAAATAATGGAAACTGGAAGTTTGTAGAGTTGGGCCAGAAGAAATCCTTGGAATGTAGGGTGAAGCAGGAAGTCAGCTTCTTTGCAACTTTTGGATCCGAGTACTAGCTCAAGTAAATATGATTAGATCTACCTGCAGTAAAAAGTACTTGCTCTTGATCAGTGTATGCAAAGGCTGGAAGCATTACTCTGTTTTTGTAGGGGAAACGAGACAGCCAGAGTCAAAGGCAAACGAGAAAGCTCTGCAAATGAGCAAGACTAACTTGCCTACCTCTGTCTTGTCGCCTTCTTCTCAGCTCAATCCATAGCCGGGGTCGTTTTTTTCTTTTTTTAAGAGCCTCCTCCTGCTGTTTTTATCTTGAACGTTCATTTCATAATTTGGTTTGGCAGATGTTTACAGGCTGATGCTCTCCCTGACTCCAACACCCCCCGCCCCCCGTGTGTGTCTGGGATTGGGATACTGACATGCGAGAGAGTTTCTGTGGAAATATTTTGAATATTAGAACGCGTGAACACATCACAGATGAATTATTGTTGAACTTTTTGTTTTCTTTTCTTGACAAGTACGCACCTTCATTCATTAGGAGGCGAACATTTTCCACCGCTCCTCAGACGCAGCTATGTCTCAAATGAGTTACAGGATTAATTAACTCTGGGGGAAGATGAAAATGAAATGCAGGTTTCTTGTCGTAACCTTAGTTTTGTTATTTGTTTGAACTTCATTTTGTACCGGCACTTCAAATAAGATTCTGTTAGACTCTGGCAATATTGTATACCTCTTCAGTGGTTAATTTGTCAAAAATATATATTTGTCCTTCACACTGAGAGCAAGAGGTTTTAGTATCGAAAGCATTGGGCTGAACATTATAGCGTAATAGCCCGTTTTCGTTGAAACACTGGATTTTTTTTTTTTTTTTTTTTTTTTGCTTCTGGGGGTGGGGAGGGCCGTGGCGGTGTTGCGATGCGGAGGGAATGGCGTTGTTGTTGGTTGTATGACATATGTAACTTTCAGTTTCAGATATTTGCAAATCATCTTAGTTTTATGTCCAAAATAATTGGTTACTTGTGGATTCATGGTTGGAATATTGTCATGTTTAATTTGATGTCCATAATTGATTTGATTTTTTGTTTTCCTCTTTCTCATAATCAAGGCTGGGACTGCTGACTTCAGCCGCTTTCCTCCCACCCCCTTTCCATTCCTAACTCTTCTTCCAAGCAGTGCAGGGGTGCACAGGCCGATCGATCTACTGTCCCGTCCACCGCATCGATAGATTGACCCTTTCTGGTGCTGTCTTTTCGTAAAAGCGAGCCCCTGTAATAAGGGCCTTTTAAAATTCGAGTCGTCCTCCCCAGTGAACCCATTATTACCCCAGGGTTTGGCTAACCTACTTTTACTCTCATCCGTCATGGAAATTGGATCTACAGAGGGCAATGTGATCCGTTACCTTGTTTGTTAACTCGGCGGTTTAGTCTAACAATGCTACTGTAGTAGTGGCTCTTAATGAAACGAGGGTTCTCTTGGAAAGGAGTCGCGGTCTTTGCTTATTTCCCGACGTTTTCAAGTGTCCGAGATGCTGCACTATCACCCTGTATTATTCGTATATTCGTACCCCACTCCCCACTCTCTCTCTCGCTCTCTCTCTCTCTCTCTCTCTCTCTATATATATATATATATATATATATATATATATATATATATATATATATATATATATATATATATATATATATATATATATATAATTATATCTATACTATATATATAGCCATTTCTCTAAAATGAAAATGATTTTATTAAAATTGCTGTTCAGCAACTGTTACTGCTTGTTAAACATCCCGAGTTCCTCTTGACCCCATGTGTATGGTATATTTAAATTGCGTGGAGTATCAACATTTTGGGATTTGTATATCATTTTACTGATTATTATTATTATTATTATTATTATTATTATTATTATTATTGATGGGGACCGTGATTGATAAGACTAAGACCTATGCATTGCCTGAAAGGACTTTGGCCGTGATACCATTGGAAGTAGGACGTAGATGCAAGTCGACAGTGTATTCATTACACCTTGTAAAATTGCCGAAAAGTCTCTCTAGGTATGTGGGGCGCCTATCACGATATCCGCCCAAAGAAGAGTATCTAGACTTAGTCTAGAGAGAACAATTAGGGCATAACGGATATGCAAAGGTCGTCGACCTTGAAGTTATGAACAAGTATTTTCATACAGTGTTTCGGATAGGTAAATAAATTGATGATAAATGGATGTTTCAGTTTTACGTGGCTTCAGCGATAGGATCGCCTTCTTGGGTTGATGTCGAAGTGTTAACGAAGCAACTGATACCCAAATTGTGTTGCTTCATTTCTTTTTCTCAAGAGGACTAATCAGTCTCATTCTGTTAACTGGATCTAATTGATATGAGTGACTTTATGTACTGTTTAATGTTCATTACATTAAGCATGTTAATCGCGTGATTAGTAGATTTAAAGAACACATCGTGTCAAGAAGGATTCTTTCAACTTTATCAATGATTTCTTTCTATCTAGAGAGAAAGCAATATTTTCTTCATGGGCCCGCCGTGTTAATTCAGTCTTAGGCGCAAACGTGATAAAATCTAGAGTTTCTTGATATTGACTTTCATTTAAGTCAGGCTTGGTTCTGTGAAATGTTATTGTTTGAATATTTAGAAATTTCGTAGCCGTCTGTGAATAAGCTGAAATGGAAAGATGGATTGAGCCTGGAAATTTGGCATTCAGTCTAACAACGTGAATTTTCAGATTTTGTAAACCCGTATATATATATATATATATATATATATATATATATATATATATATATATATATATATATATATATATATATATATATATATATATATATATATATATAATACCATGCTTGTATGTGAGTCTCATGTCATTGCTACTTATACTACTTGATTTCTTTACAAATTGAAATAGAGAAACATTTTCCACCCACGTCATAATAGTTACGAAGTAAACTGACCTAAGATCTTTTCAGTTTAGCTTTGTGATAAATTCTTGGGTTTCGCGTCCGTTCTCATCTGTCAAGTCTCGGGGAACTGGTCGCATAGAGCGTGGTGACTTTTAAAAGATTATTCTGAATTTTTTGGGCAGCTCGAAGCCCCAGATGAGGAAGTTTTCCCTTAGTTTGCGCTGGTTCACTGTAATAACAGGGCATGGTGATATCCGATTACTTAATGAACATCCCAGTTGCTGTAAAAGAATCTTGCCTTTGCTAGTGATCCTAAGAAGATGCTGTTTTAGAATGCTGTTCAGAGGCTGATTTCATAATTAAGTTTTTTTATAGAGTGCTTGAAGGTTGATTACATAATCTAAGTGTCTATTAGAATTTTGTCCATGTTGCTTACATAATCCAAGGTTATAGTACAAAGCTGTTAAAAAGTTGATTACATAACCCGAAAAGTTTTTTAGAATACTTTTCGGAACCTAAATGAAGGATTTGAGAATACTGTTCAGAGGCCAATTACATAATCTAAGGATTTTTTAGAATACTGTTCGAAGGTTGATTAGAGAATCCAAAGTTATTGTAGAAAATGCTGTCCGAAGGTTGATTACATAATTTAAAGATTTTTCTGGTTACTGTTTGAAGATTAAATACATAGACTATAAACGTTGAAGACTATAGGTGTTTAGCCTACCGTTTGAACATTGATATCCTAATCTAAATGACTGGCCATTAAGGTGCTCCCTTGGGGGACAAGGGGCTTCGGATATAAATCTCATGTTTACTTGTTGGGATCAGTCCAAACCAATATCTAAAGAAGAGATGTGTGTGTTGGCCGCATTTATTATTACGACGTACCTGTATTTTTTGTGTGGTCGTTCTCCTTTCACTGCAAAGAATGGTAACACTTTTTCATTATTATTTAACATTTCTGCTATGAATACGAAACTCATGAGTGGTATTCTTACGTGAATGAGGCAAAGAATGTGTCTAGAAAAGATATTTATGCACATGAAAAATATGCTTACAGCCGGTTTATTAAAGGTTGCATATGGATATCTGCGCGTGCAAGGGTTACTGAGATTAACTACGAAGCGATAATGAAGGCGACCTTGAAGTCTCGCCCTTGGCAACCATGAATTTCGTTAGGGACTACAGACTCTCTCTCTCTCTCTCTCTCTCTCTCTCTGTCGTTTGGCAGAGCTGAAGTTCCTTGTGTTACTGTGGCTTTTCTTTATTCTTTGCTTTAAATGTGTCTGAAGGTGATCTGAGTAAGACGCGAGACTGGATCAAAACCTATTGTCGTATTTACTGTTTGAAACCAATGACACGGTTGGTTTTGGCGCGTCTAGTATGAATCTATCTGAGCCTTTCAAGGAAAGCACTAGTCCGTCTCTTTCAAATTTTCAATTTGTTCCCGATGCTACACAGTTTAACACCAAAACCCGCTTCTGTAACGAGTCGGACACAGGCTAAATACAGAAGGCACTTGAGGGAAGCCAAGGACTTACAGGAGAGTCAAGACTATTATAATCTGTCCCGAGATCGTTGTTTGTCGCTAGGCCATTCTGCGATTCTAAATGGTTCTAAACAGATCAGGGGGTATTCTAGACGAAAGGGAAACATTCATTTGCTATCTCGTTTGTTCTTTTTATTTCCCCATTCCTCTCTCTCTCTTATTTCTCTCTCTCTCTCTCTCTCTCTCTCTCTCTCTCTCTCTCTCTCTCTCTGTGTGTGTGTGTGTGTGTTTTGAAGATGTAATTGGACATTTTTGCATCCTTTTCCTGAAGTCGAATACGTACTGCGAAAATTGAAAGAAAACATGGTTTCGTAATTTCAACTTTATTCGATTCTCAAGTTTATTTATGTAGCTCCGCGAAAGCTCAACCTGGCCGTGTTCAATTTGTAAAATTTCAAAAGATCCTCCACTACGCATGCCCGTTTGTTTTTATCAGTCTGGTTATTTGAGAATTGTATACTTTTATCTACAATATGGGCAGATTTACTATCCAAAAGGGCCTCGAGATGATATGTTTTGGACGAACCACTGATGTAATGCAATGATAGACTAAGGTAAATGATGACATGTTAGAGTGGTATCTTTTTACTTCGCTTTGAGGTTACACAACACTGCTGCTCTTGGCCCCCTGGGCAGAAATATAATGATGCTGTTGCAACAATATGAAATAGGGGTACACACGGTCATTTCACTGAAGTAACTGGATAGCCACGATACCTAATACATACAGAAACTTACCGAGGAATTTTCATCCCACTGGGCTAATTTAAGATTTGAGAGTGACGTCTTTGCACCTATAAAGAAGTGTTTGTTTGCTCTCTCTCTCTCTCTCTCTCTCTCTCTCTCTCTCTCTCTCTCTCTCTCTCTCTCTCTCTCTCTCATGTTATGGATCAACTGTAACAACTGCAAGCCAGTACTTATCATCTAGTTCTGAGAAAAGGTTATTTCTACGTGAACTAAGAAACATGAGGGGCAGAGTACATCCCTACTTGGTGAAAATAAGTTAAGCAACCGCTGGTGGTTATGACAACCGGTTCATATGCACTGTTATACTTCTTACCATCAGTCTGGACGTTCTCCAGCTTTTTACATGCTTTCATTTAACTTGACTTCTGCAGCTGTCTGTCTGTCTGTCTGTTTGGGTCAAACTTATAACTCAATTTTTGACCTGTTCCCTTCGTCTGATGGACTTGAAATTTTGCATGGTTACTCAATCCCGGTGACAATACAACCTTGCATGATCAGTAGGTCAGCAGTGACCTCTAGTGACCCTACAGTGACCTCTCCCAGTATCTCAGGATTTTTATGAAACTTCGGATTTTTCATACGTTCTTTGACTTGGTAGAAAAAGTTAATAACTCTACGGATTTTTCAAACCTTCTTTGGCTTGACAGGATGCCACGTTCAGTTTTTTTAGTTACATGCATAAATCGGTTGCAAGTTCTGTCAAAACTGAAAAGTATAAAATAAAAACTAAAAGAAAAATTAAAACACGCTTTTATTAAAATTCACTAAAAAGTACAAAATAATTTTTAGAAGCGTGGAAGCCAGACATGGAAGGAAATGCTACAAGAAATAAAAAAATATATATATTTCTTTTCTTGTAGCATTTCCTTCTCTGTTTGGCACCCACGTTTTTATTTTTGTAAACATGATTAATTGTAAGAAAATCCTGGTGTCTCACAAAATTACTTTGTACGTTTTAGTGCATTTTGATAAAAGTGTGTTTTAAAATTAAAAACATTTTTTTTAGAAAGTTGCCTCATTCGGCCCTTGTTTTAATAGGTACCAAAGCTTAGCACTTACGCAGGCTAGCTGATTATGAGCGTTCACTTCTCTCGTTTGGTATTATTATAAGAAGTTGTCGGCTGTGAAAAGTCATTTCTTCTTCATGAAAGATTTTCGACTCTGAGTTGTAACTTCTTCCAGAGATTGACGAGTTTATAGTCACTTCTTCTACAGACTGACGAGTTTATATTCACTTCGTCCACAGACTGACGAGTTTTATAGTCACTTCCTCCACAGACTGGTGAGTTTATAGTCACTTCTTCCAGAGACTGACGAGTTTATAGTCACTACTTCTACAGACTGACGAGTTTATATTCACTTCTTCCACAGACTGACGAGTTTTATAGTCACTTCCTCCACAGACTAATGAGTTTATAGTCACTTCTTCCACAGACTAACGAGTTTATAGTCACTTCTTCCAGAGACTGACGAGTTTATAGTCACTTCTTCCACAGACTGACAAGTTTATAGTCACTTCTTCCAGAGACTGACGAGTTTGTAGTCACTTCTTCCAGAGACTGACGAGTTTATAGTCACTTCTTCCACAGACTGACGAGTTTTTAGTCACTTATTCCAGAGACTGACAAGTTTATAGTCACTTCTCCCAGAGACTGCCGAGTTTATAGTCACTTCTTCCAGAGACTGACGAGTTTATAGTCACTTCTTCCAGAGACTGACGAGTTTATAGTCACTTCTTCCAGAGACTGACGAGTTTTTAGTCACTTATTCCAGAGACTGACAAGTTTATAGTCACTTCTCCCAGAGACTGACGAGTTTATAGTCACTTCTTCCAGAGACTGTCACTTCTTCCAGAGACTGACGAGTTTATAGTCACTTCTTCCAGAGACTGACAAGTTTATAGTCACTTCTTCTAGAGACTGACGAGTTTATAGTCACCTCTTCCTGAGACTGACAAGTATTATAGTCATATCTTCCAGGGGAATTGTCGACTACTGTATGAGTAGATATTACTTCCTGAGAGACTGATTGTGAGAAGTCACTTCTGTGTCCCCTTTTTATAGGGTTTACTTCGGGCAATGTTCTTCAGGTAATATAATCTGTGAGTGGTCGTCACTTCCTCAATGGCGCTTCCATAAAACTGGGTTGCTTTTAGATAGAATGAAAGATTCATTTGCTTGCGTCAGCCCGGTTACTTGTCGTGTTAATAGAACCTTTTGGGATCCCTCGCAGATATTTCAGCATCTGGTTCGTTCTTTTTTTTTCTTTTTTTATTGTTGAGCTGTTCTTTGCAGTTATTTCACATAACTTAGTTCCCCTTCGTCTTCATCGAAGTTATTGTTGGCAAGATTTACTTAAAAATTGTCACTTATTATGTATTTTGGTGATTTTATTTTTATCGTTTTTCCTTGTCTTGACTATTCTTGCGTTTTTCCTTTGAAGATTAAGATGTGTAAGATTACATATGCCTCTTTGGAGGCTCGAGGATATCTCTCCCTCTCTCTCTCTCTCTCTCTCTCTCTCTCTCTCTCTCTCATTAGGAGTCACTTCTTCACATATAACGAGATTTTAACTTTTACATTGTATAATATTCTTAATCGTTTTATTTTTCCATGTGAATACAACGGGGGTTGTATAGAAACATTTTGGATAATTGGAAACATATTGAATAATTTCAAGATATGTCGCTAAAGCAAGAGGTACTATAGTGGTGAATTCCTTAGATAATCACTTACCTTTATGTAAAGTTCCCACTATCATTTGTCTCGGTTCTTATTTTTGTTTCACCTAGTGCTCGTGAAAACGGGTGTTGAACTTTGCTACAAACTACAGGTTTTTGTCGGGTTTTATGGCTCAAGGCTGACGGGCCGCTACCAGAAGAGATTCTTCCCCAGTTATTTTTAGTCCGTTTTGTCCTCCTTCTACGAGGAGGCTACGTGTATGGTTCGCTTTGTTGATCTGTTTGTGTTTGTGCTCGGTCTGTCTGTTGTTGGTAGGATTACTCCAAAGTTGTTTCGCATTTTTATGAAAATATCACCGAAAGATGGCTTTCGTGACTGGCTACAAAACAGTTATTACATCTTGGGAGAGACAAATGTAACTTTTGGAGAAAATTGACCCTTCGGGGGCGGGTGGTGGCTTGCTCAGCTTTTTCTTTTTATTCTTTCGATGTTCCGGGCTTATGAAGGTCCCGAAATGTACGTTCCATTACCGTAGATTTTGGTAACCAGATTCAATTATCATTATTGACCGGCAATAAATGATTGCCTTTGGAAAAGATAGGATTGTTACTTGTTGAGGAGAAGGAGCGCTTTTGTCGGGTGGAATGCTCAGCCACAGCGGAGGTATTCGTGTTTAGATTTTATAAGACAACTATTGAGATAACTTTGTCCATCTGCACATTTTCAGTCCATCCTCAGGTCTTAAAAACTACTAAGGCTAGAGGGCTGCCAACTGGAATGTTGATCATCCACCCTCCAATCATCAAACATACCAAATTGCAGCCCTCTAGCCTCAATGGCTTTTATTTGATTTAAGGTTAAAGTTAGCCATGATCGTGCTTCTGGCAACGCAACAACACAGGCCACCACGGCCAGCTGAGAGTTTCATAGGCCGCGGCTCTACCACATTATACCGAGACCGCCGAAAGATAGATCTGTTTTCGGTGGCCTTGATTATACGCTATACAGAAAATTTGATTGGGCCGAAGAAACTTCGGCGCATTTTTTTACTTGTTTTTAATCTTCTAAATTTGGGGCTCACATCATAACTTGGTGCCACTTGCACCAGGCCTCTTATTCTTAGGATGTTCGAAATGATTGAAAACCAGATGATTGAAGTTATTAAACATGAACTTATTCTATATCACTGGTCTTAGATTTAGTCGATTTACCTGATAGGGTCTTCGTATCTCCATTTTGAAGAGGATTAATGTTCCATACAATGCACGGTTGTTTATGACATAATGATCCCGCAATCAATGAAATCTGTCCTATTCAATCGCTCTTCACGCATAACATTTCTTGTTGCTGTCAAAGCCTGACTGTGAAGGTCAGGAAGATTGCCTCTCAAGTAACATCACTGTATCTGTTGGATTCATTTGCTTGATATTACAGGTATGATTGGAAAAAAGTGTATATCTGAGTTTTTCAGCTGTAAAATTGCAAGTATTATTCAACTAAGCTTTTTTTTTTTGGTTGGGGACGGGAAACCTTTATTGAAAATGGGCTGGGAAAATGACAGACTGAATTTCCAGATTTTCTGTCTAGTTATATGTAGTGTCTTAGTTGTGTTTTTGTGACTTTTGTTATTCTTAGTCTATTAGTAACAGAATTGTTATAGAATACAGATTTTGTCCAAAGGCCAAACCCTGGGACCTATGAGGTCATTCAGCTCTGAAAGGGAAATTGACAGTCAGAAGGTTTGAAAGGTGCAACAGGAGGAAAACCTCCCAGTTGCACTGTGAAACAATTGTTAGAAAGGGTGGAAAGTCAGATGGAAGAAAGAGAATATGAACAGAGGTACAGTAAAAGGAATGAAAGTGGTTGTAGCTAGGGGACGAGGGGACGCTGCAAAGACCCTTAAGTAATGCCTACAGTGCACCACGTGAGGTGCGCTGACGGCACTTCCCCCCCCCCCTACGGGGAACAGAATTTTTAACCCCTAAACTAGAGTTGTTACAATATACAGACAGTACTGCTATTTATTCAGTTATTAGCTCTCATTAAATATAGACTTTCAGTGGCTGCTAGTCCTAGTGGAGGTGTGGAGCAGTGCAGTAAGTGCTGTAGTCAGTCCGTGGGTTATGAAGTTCAACTCCAGCATGTCTAAGGTTTACTTGTTAGCTGGCGTGTTACTGTGTTGCTGCTCCTGTTTGCTTTGCATGAATAAGACTGTGCTTAATGATCCTGGATATGGTATAATACGTAGTGTTCCCTTCAACTCCACCCTATTTTCCCCAATTCTACCTGGAACTTTGCTGTTGCCTTCGGTCGTGTACTTTTACAACCTAGTCTTAGAGATGCTGCCACTGAAGGTAATGGTGTGCTACTTGTTCTGCAAAATATCAGAGTCCACACTGCTGAGATGCCACAGTGGCATACTGCTTAGTACCAATGGTTTTTCGTTTCCTTTGCTGTGAAGCAATGGATCAGTTTGAAGTTTGTTCCATATCAATGGTAATCTTTCAAGAATAAGAACATTTCAGGCCAGTCTCTGCTGTGAAGCAATGGATCTGTTTGAAGTTTGTTCCACATCAATGGTGATCTTTCAAGATTAAGAACATTTCAGGCCAGTCTCTGATATTATTTTCAGCTCTACTCAGCTCAGTGAAAGGGTAAAATTAATTGAATGGCTCAGCCGGTGTCATTTCCAGTTTTACCAGTTATCCGAAAACTTAAGAATTTAAATGTTACATTGTCTATCATTCTGTAAGAAACACCCCCGGATTTTGTCATTTGTTAAAAAATCAGGGAACCGTGAGGTACTTCTTGTCAATCAATTTTCATGAAGATCTGACAGAAACTTGTGACTGGAAAATCAAAGAAAGGATGAAAACATACTGATGAAAACTAATTGTCATCATAGTTAAATTAATTACTGTTTTACGTCGTCACTGTGCAACTAGCCGACAGACAATGAAGGTAAACCGTGCCGCAAGAGTTTTGACTCTCCCAGTGTTCATGCACTGAAATCCACCAATAGACTAATGTTAATCAGAACACCTGTTTTTAATTCGCGAGTTGCTTAAGGAAACGTAAACCAGAAATTTATCATTTTTGTTAGAGAGCTCTACGTACGTATGCGAATGTGCTGAAGGCGCTGTATTCGTTGCGATGGTTCTGGAAGTAGCACCATCTCAGGAGGAGGACGATGATGTGAGCTCATCGAACTTGAATGCTGGCAGGTCACGTGGAGGATCCGTGGCCCAATATGCGCCGCAGCAAAACTTAAACGTGAAACTTTCTTGCGCTGTTGCGTGTCGTCAATTTTACTCATTATTCCTTTCTTCCTCCCAATTCTTTATAATCATCATTCTTATATTGCTGCAGAAATGTTTAAGGTTCAACATAATCTAGTTAACGTTTGTTCATGTGCCTCTCTCTTTATGCAAGGTAGTGTCATATACCGGCCGCCATGCACGTTGATCCTGTAAGTCATTTTTATTGGTTTTGAGTAGGAAGTGAAATTAGCTAATGGTAATCACGTGATCGTCATATCTCAGACACGGAAGAGCCACGGAGGTGGAACCAACCTTTTTCAGTTTTTGTTTTTGCTTTTTTTCTACAAGCCACATTCAGGTGCAGGACCTTCAGTTATTTTCATTTTTTTAGTGGTACTTGAGATTATGTTCCATGATGCTGTCCAGCATGTCTGAAAGAGCACTGCAATGTTGCATAAAAATATTCCAGATATTAGCGAAAGGTGAAGTGGGTAACATGATGCGTCTTCTCTTATCTTTGGCTGAGCGTGGTCGATCACTGGGCTGCTGCTCCTCTCCCCCGCCCCCTCGCTGAACCTCACATCAAAACTTGTTGGCTCTTATCGCAGACAAATTCTGATGCGCATTAACTTGGATTATCATTATGCGTTTGTTATTCGTTTCTTTTCATCCGTTGGTTCGAATTCTTGGCTTGAAATTCATTTTTAGTCATTATTTCATCTCATTTTCAAGCGCAATATAGAATTTTCTTTCATAATCATTGCGGCTTAATAAAGTTATAACAGAACTTCAGGAGTTCGAAATGGAAGCAAATGCTCCTTCTGCTGTGCAGGCTCTCAGGCGCCTCTCTCGTAGCTTGCTGTGTCTTCTCTCTGCTTGTTCGCTATTTCTCTTTTGTATTTTCTTTGCCTCTTCTTCTCTTCTTCTGGTTGGGCCTTTTGCTCTTCCAACTGGGACTGCAATTTTCCTGATAATAACGATAATAATGATAAAAGATTATCATCATGTTACTCCTTCTTGAAAATTATGTTCTGAGCTTCATACACACACACACACACACACACACACACACACACACATATATATATATATATATATATATATATATATATATATATATATATATATATATATATACACACACACACACACACACACACACATATATATATATATATATATATATATATATATATATATATATATATATATATATATATATATATATATATATATATATATATATACGGTTACATACACTTACATGCATACAACTATACACACAATACATGCATACACATTTACATGCTTGAAATCACTGGAAAACGCGATGTTAATATGCGAAGTAGTGTAGTGAAAATTAAAAGTGGGTATAAATCCTGACAAAGAGGACTGACACGGGCGAATAAGAATATTCATTTTGTATACTGGGGTGGCGGTAAAAGCGAGTCTACATACTCGAAATGTTAGCACCTGATAGGAGCGCTCCATGAACAGATCTTATTGTTACCGTGCAGGCGTCCTCACACCTTTACTATTAAAAAAAATAAATAAATACAAAAACTGCGCTCCTTGAGATTTATGCATTTCATATACTACTTTTGAAATAAATTGGCCAAGTCTATACGCTCTATGGATGATATTCATATTTCCACAATATTTTTCTTTTGTAAAGCTGGAGTCATTCAAACTTCTTTCCTACATATTTATTTACCAGCATTGTAGCACCTGTCCAGTATGTTTGCTTTCGTTATGAACGAAAACTAGCTGTTATCCTTTGCATATCTTTTGCACATTTACGCTGTTCTCTTCTCTTCCAACGATTTTCCACTTTGATACACATTTCTCTTCAGTAATGTCTAGAGAGTTACTTACCTATAAGTCTTGTTTCATTATATTGATGCTCTCACGTTATTTCTAAAGTCTTTAAGTAAACAGGACTCGATATATACTGTACACACATATTGTACATATTGTACATATATATATATATATATATATATATATATATATATATATATATATATATATATATATATATATTATATATATATATATATATATATATATATATATATATATATATATATATATATATATATATATAGGGTCGCATCTTTGGGGTAACAAACTACTGAATTACCGTAAAGCGCGTTTCGATTGCTCTTCTGTGAATAGGTTTGTGCGAGCGGTTCCTTGGTTTAATTTGGCATGTCTTGAAGGTTGCAGCTTCCTGAGTATAGGTGTCCAAGAAAAAACAGCGGAAAGGAAGAGCAAATTTGCTTCTCAGAGAGCACAAAATCACATCCGGGCAAAAGAGTGAAATAAAATCCATTTTTGTGCAACATCAGTGGTCCTCGATGACTTCGAATTGAAGACGTATTAGAAGATGTGTAAGTCAACGATGCTTTTGCAGAAGAAAATATTTAGTTCTAAGTCAATTTTCCGTGCGCTTTCAAAGGTAAATCTCTTCGTGATTCGGCAGATTGCATATGTGGAGGTTATCTTTGCAATCGAGGTTCTATGGCCGCATCTTTTGCCAAAAGGAAAAGGAAAGTTTTAACTTCTCAACTTGCTTTCAGATAGTCAAGCCTTTCTGAAACCAGTCGACATTTATTTATAGTTGTTGTTGAAGAAGGCCTTGCTGCTCTTTAACAGGAGAGGGAGAGAGAGAGGGATTTGGCAATCTCGTGAACGAAGTTTATATAAAGAAGACAAATTTACTACAGCATAAACTTTTCCCTTCTTTCTCCTCAAGTCAAGTTCATCTCGAGCACGCCAAAGATCTTTTCTGGGCGGAGACCCCAGATACAGAAGAGAGGAAAGAGAGATTATATTAAGATGAACGGTTTGCATAGTATAATGTGAGTAGAAGACTTTCAGGGGACAAGAAATATTAATATGAAGATGCGGTAAAATATTTTTATAGATAAAAAGATTGATTAGTATCCTGAAGTGGTATGGACAAGGAGAGAAAACGGAAAAGGAGCCTTGGGTTAAAACATTTTTTTTTTATTTATTAGTGGTAGAAATGAGTCGTCGCAAAGGCTGAATAAAGGTTGGCTTAATTTGGAAGATTTAGGAGAAGAAGACAGAAAAACTGGTGGGTAGTTCGACACCCTGCTCACGAGGACCGTACAGACATGAAGTGGTTGACGTTGTGGAAGTTTGCTGCATTGGGTGTCCATCCTTGATTTGGCAGGTAAAGTATGTGCGTGTTTTTCCTTGTGTCAATTATAAAGCTGTCTTCTTAACAAGGGCAGTCTTAACAGAAAAAGACAAGACAAGGACCATGCAAGCATTCAAACTTTACCTTCAGAGTCATGTATGAGCGTCTTTGCCAAAGGCTAACACGGTATTGACTGCTTTGCACACTCACACAGGAGGTTCATCAGCAAAGCGTCCAACCCACTACAAAAGCTACGGCATTCATCTCTGTGTTGCTCGCAGTCCATCTAAACCCATCAGCTGTAGAATATAAAATTTAGGCCAAAGGCCAAGATCCGGGACCTATAAGTTCATTCAGCGCTGGAGGAGAAACTGAGAGTAGAAAGCTTGAAAGGTGTAACAGGAGGAAAACCTAGCAGTTGCACTATGAAACAATTGTTAGGAGAGACTGGAAAGTCAGAAGAATGAAAGGGGTTACAGCTAGGGGTCGAAGGGACTTCTGCAAAGAACCTGAAATAATGCCTACAGCGCACCGCGTGAGGTGCACCGAGGGCGCTATCCCCCTACGGAGTTACATGGTAAAGTGATATGAAAGGAATTTCAGTATATAATAGCTATATCCAATAAGGCAGGTCATGATGTGAAAGAACTTCACTTGCGGGAACAAACATCCAGCAAAACAATCAAGAATCCATCAGGATCGAATGAAATTTGTGTTCCGAGCTGCAGACAGCGTGGAAAAGAAACAATTGGCGATGAAATTTGGATTAAATTAGAATTCATGTGGCCGTAAATGAGAAGACAAGGCAGCGTTGTTTTGATTAATGTGGACACTAAAGTTACCATTAAAATGGAAGAAGCTTTTGTAGATTTCGTGAGTTATATATGTGCATATGCATATATATATATATATATATATATATATATATATATATATATATATATATATATATATATATATATATATATATATATATATATATATATATATATATATATATATATATATATATATATATATATATATATATATATATATATATATATATATATATATATATATATATATATATATATATATATATATATATATATATATATATATATATATATATATATATATATATATATATATATATATATATATATATATATATATATATATATATATATATATATATATGTGTGTGTGTGTTTTATTAGAGTTTTACATTTTTTTCTTTCTGTCATTTTCAGGTTAAGTACTGCACATAGACGGCCGCCATCGAAAGTCCACATCTGGGGAACAGTTGAGTACATACGTTGTAATTTTCACCTTTTCTATTTATATATATATTTTTTTTACATTTTATTTTCCGAAAATATTTCGACGGTCGCAGGTCATTGTACCGTTACTTGGTTTACCGGGAATGGTGAACGCTAAGATTTTGAGTAGGTATGATAGATGAAAGAACGATTGATAGGGGACGAGCAGAGTTCATTTGCACAAGAAATGTTGGGTGTGTGTGTGTGTGTGTGTGTGTGTGTGTGACGGTTAAATGTGTTTGTTTTGAATCAACGGCGGGAGAAGTTTGAAGTTTAAGAAAAGGACATATCGACACAAAAGTAGGTTTGAAGGAACTGATAGGGTGTTGTGAAGAAGGAACTTCATTGAGAATAATTAAAACTTTTATGATATTACTATACTCGATAGAATACTGAGACACAAAGGTTTGGGGGCTTCGTGTTTTTAGAAGTGATGCCCGAAGTTCCAGGGGAAAGGCGGTTGAAGTGGATGAAGTGTGGATCGAGTGACTGATGTTAACAGGTGATGATGTTGCGGAGGGGACAGGGAAGAGGAATTGCAAGACTGCTGAAAGAGTTAGGAAGAATTTGTCAGAGGAGAAAGTTGAATCCAGGTTACAAGGATAAAAGGGAACCAGAGAGGCGGAGCAAAGACTGTTGATACGGACTATGGAAGAATGAGTGGCTGATTGGTACAGGTCCCTGGGAGTGAATGCAAGGGGTGATGGTAATATATTAGAAGATGTAAGTAACAGACTGGGTGACAGTAGCAGGGTGTATGAGTTTTTCAGAATGGAAAAATGGTACACATCAGGGATCAGTTTTGAGTGCGCATTTGTGTAATATTTGTGTAGATGAGCTTTATTACGTCTTGAACCGGTGTAGGGTTGGCTGTCGTGTACTTAATATTCCTGTGAATAGTTTTTCTTATGCAGATGATTTAGTTATCATTTCACCATCCGCTTCTGCACTGAATGATTTATTAGAACTTTGTTATTGTTTTGCCATAGCGCACTATCATTTTTAGTGCAATCAAATCTGTCAGCATGTGAATTATACAAAAGCGTGTCCTGAATAACTACCTTGGTATACAGTATATTTAGGTAATAATGAGGAACTGGTTTTCGTTGATTCTTTTAATGTTGATGATGATATACATAAGGAAATGAGGAAGCTGTGATACCGTGGGAATTGTTGAGTTAGAAGTGTTAAGTCTTGTAACGAACATATTAAGTGTACGCTGCTTAAAACATTGTTGCTTCTTGTTCTGCTCTTGTCTCTGGTCAAGTTGTCAAGTGGCTACTTTTCAGAGGCTTCAAGTTAATTATAACAACATCATGCGACGCTTGATGAATGTCCCAATTTACGTAGTGTGTGTGTGTATTTTTTTTTTAGATTGAAAACCGTGGAGTAAAGTTTTTAATACAACTGCTGAGATCTTCAGTATAATGAAAAGAGCTGAGAACAGCACGAATACCTTGATTGTTACCTTGAATGGTAGTGATGTGACTCCAAAATCCTGTTAGACTGCACTGGTGGACCTTATTATTTCTGCACAGCATAGCTCTGCTTTCCACTGAAGGTTTTTAGATTGAAATTTTTGTCCCTTTGTAATTTTCTGTCTTCTCCGGTTTTGGCTGCAGTTCATTTCTCGGAGTGAGTACCCTCACTGTGGCACTATGAGTTTTGGTTTTGTACATTGTTTTACTCTAATTTCATCTTCATACATTCATAGTTTTTGCGTATACGTCAGTCAATAAGATTTTTCTTGTATATATCTATTGCACATCGACAAGAGCTGATAAAAAGTATTATTATTATTATTATTATTATTATTATTATTATTATTATTATTATTATTATTATTATTATTATTATTATTATTATTATTATTATTATTATTATTTTATTATTATTATTTTGTTGTTGTTGTTGTTGTTTGAGGACAGAAGTTCCAATCTTTGAATGCACATCTTATATGTGAAGTAAGATGACTTGGAAGTGCAAGGAATGCTGGTATGCGAAGTAGTAGTGAAAATGTTAGGTTAGCTTAAAGGATGGGTCTGTTTCTGAGATGATTTGGTGATGTGGATAGCATGGAAGGCAACAAGGAGGGAAAGTAAGACCTAGGAAGTCGGAGGGCAAATGTAATTGTGCAGTAATGGACTTAGGTCTAGCAACCTTATTTCCGAAGACTTGCTGTGACTGTACCCTTCTGGTTTAACCGCCTCGAAAAGGGAAAGAGGCTCCGTGTTTCACATATACCTACAAAAACACAGACAACCCCCTTGAACGCTAAGGCGTTTTGATGAGGGGACAGCGTAGTTTTCGACTCTGATCACGCCATCAGACGTTTTCCATGTGGACTTCCGTCGGATGGGAGGGAGAAGGGGTTCCAAAATGGATAAGGAAATTTTTGCACTACTGAAGGCTTTTAGAGAAGGCAGTAAATCGGGACAAAATCTGCGTTTCGATAAATTATGTTCACATCTGTATTCTTCTTGTTTTCCCGTAATCACACGACGGAGCTTTGTTTCAGAAAAGTTGGCTGTAATCTCTGTGAAAGCAGACGCGACGGTGTTACGTTATTATCAAAACTTCATCCTTGTAGTGACGTTTTAGTTTCCGCCCGCATTATCAGCATTATTGTTATTATATTACTAATATAACCATATCTTCAAATAATTACGATCATGTAAGAGAGGATGGACACTGATGTCCCCAGGCTGGACGACGACAAGGTTAGTAATTTCAAGCAACGTCGTAGTATCAATTCACTTGTCTATAAGTTTTCAATCAAACGTCACCTCAAGGTCAAAGTACAAGCTGTGCATTCCAATTTGCTATGCTTCCGGAGAAGCTGTAAAACTAGGCTCAAGTGGTGCAGTCCCAGCGACGCTTGCTTCTTTGCCGAATTGCAGACAACTGTCACGCATTAATCTGAAACGGATTGAAAAGGGATTGCGGAATGGTACGAAGGGATACACGCCTCACTGATTGTAGCAGGTTTTCTCTGGATCTCCATTGAAGACTTCATCTCGATATTGTATTGAGAGCTTTGAACACTGAGACGGCCTAGCCACTTTGAACGAAGTTTCACGTTCAATTTGAGGTTCATTTAATTATTATTATTATTATTATTATTATTATTATTATTATTATTATTATTATTATTAAAAATACTCATAGTAGCATGAGTCTTGAAATGGAGAAAAAAATCCACAGTTATGTATTTGTACATATATTTAAAGATAAATCTGTACAGAGAGCTTTCGGGAATCTGTTCGATTCCCTTTTTCAATCTTAAAAAGAGGAATAGAACAGATTCCAGAAAGCTCTCTGTACAGATTGATCTTGAAATATATGTACAAATACATAACTGGATTTGTTTCTCCATTATTATTATTATTATTATTAAATACCACTCAAGGGGGGTTGAAGTTGTTTTGTTGGTATTTCGTATTGAAAAAGCGACGCATAAGGAATTCCAAAGGCACGTCGTCTCATGTTTTTAGTAAATGAGAATGTGTATGTTTGTGTTTGTACAACATGTGTATGTGGACAGAGGCGTAGAGCCTCATTAAAATCAATTGCTCCATGTAAATGGACATGTGATTATACAAAAGTGAACTGTAGCTGAAGGCCGTACCAGCTGCCTCATACGAGACAAACGGAATGCGTCGTCCCAGTCTGTATTAGAATACTTTGTTATGGAGGAAACCTCTCTGGGGATATTTCAAGTTTAAGGTTCGCTTTTTTCCGTCTGTAAAAAACCGTATAGCATTTGATCTGCTTGGCATTTGACAGGTCTAACCTTTCACATGCGGTACCAATAGATCCTCTTCCAGTACCTGCGTAGTCGAGCATTCTCTCCCGGAACGAACATTTGTAACACGAAACATTTTTATGAATGAATTTCCCCGTAAAGTATTTGCATTTGCCTTCAGGTCTACTTCATACTGTGTAGTTACAATCCTACATACACAAATTATGTAAAGAGTACGTATTTCATTAGCAACATAAAAAAAATGCGTTGCTTTATGATGACAGATCAGTATTGATATGTGAAACTTGAATAAAAAACCACAAATTGGAGAACAAATATGTTTAGTGCTTCGGTTCGGTTTTAAGGTCACCACGCTGAAGAGGGAGCATGGTGCTCTAAGACTGTTAGCGCTTCTGAATTTATTCGTTCTCCAATTTGTTGCTTTTTTCTTCGCGTTGCTTTATCATATACGAGATGTTTACAGTGTAAAGCAAAGTCGAAAATTAGTTGAAGCTGACTGACTTCCTGCCAATTATCATGATTAAAAATTATCACACACGTTGAATTTACCTACTCGGTTTTGGTTTTCGCGATCGTTGACCTACCTAAAAATAAAGCCTCAACAGCTAGAATGTTTTCACACGTATATATATAATATATTATATATATATTGTTTAGATTTTAGATATAGTTTTTGTATTTATGACCAAACGTGGTTTCTTATCAGATCATGGTTAGCTAAGAAAACTTATCTGCATAATTAAACAATATATATATATATATATATATATATATATATATATATATATATATATATATATATATATATATATATATATATATATATATATATATATATATATATATATATATATATATATATATATATATATATATATATATATATTGTATAATTATGCAGCAAACGAGCCGAGCTAACCATGATCACGGAGAAACCACATAGGTCCAAGAAAACTATATCTAAAATCTAAACAACACCATAACTTTTGTTACCACAAATTTCTCGATCTAGGGCGTTGCTATTGCAAAAAAGAACTGAAATCACAGGCAAAACAGTGATGAAATCACAAAGGGGTAGTAAAGCCCAGCCACAAGAGACAGGCGTGGAGGTCAGGGGATACAAAGTAAGGGCAGGGCTTTACTCCGCAACCTGATAAATTATAATGAAAACGAAAAGTAGAAGTAGGAATTTTTACTCAATCAGTATAGAGTGTTATAAGTACCTGAAGAAGAGTCAGCAAACCCGACTATTAATTAAGCTGAGTAACTGAGGCCTGAAAAAATACAGCTACAGGGAACTGTGCCGCTGCCCCGTAGTGAGCACAGTTCCAGCTGGCGTAGTTGGGAGTACCTGGATTGTGGCCCTAAGCTGAGGGTATGAGCGACTGCTGCCTTGTAGGAAGACATCTCTTTTAGTAAATTGTAGATCCACAGTTGAAAATTGTAGTCTCGCTCAGGAGGAGCACCAGCAGTCATTGGGAGCGGGGTGGGGGACCCCTAGGGCTTCTAAAAAATGCTGAGTGTTTTGTCTCCTCAGCTTCAACTCCGGACGCCTGTGCAGGATTCATTGGCCTCAGTCAGCTAAAAACTGCTCATTGCAAGGGAATGGCTGCCCTTCAATGTATTTGGCTCAATGGAATCTGTTATGTAAATGACCCCGCAGTCCCTGGCATGGTGGTGGTGGGGTTAGGGGTGGGGGGTTTGCTAAGATTATCCTGGTTTGTAAATTAATGAAAAAATGAAAACATGAAACTGGAGGGGGGGTTGGTGGTATGAACCTGACTCTAACTGGAAAGACAGAATGGGTAGAAAATGAATGGATGAGACATGGGCTGGACGTCTTGGGTAGTTGTGAATCATGGTGCACAGGAATGGGAAAAGAGATTGGAGGGAGCTAATGGTATACAGTATACAGCACAGTATATACAGGAAGAGTGGCTGGAATTGGTCTGGAGGGGGTATTCACGATCATAACGAAGAATGCAGGAAAGGCGTTGCTGGCGAGAGTGATTTGAAACAGTACAATTTGAGTATTACAGTGTGCATCGCTTCAACACATGAACTCTACGAAGACATAAAAGATGTATTTTAAATAAAACAAGAGGAAGCTATAGATGAAATATCGGAAAGAAATCTGAATTTTTCGGTAATGTGAATGCAAAAAATGATGGGAACAGTGAAGGAAAGGAGGCCGTAATGGGTAATGCAGCCCTGGGAGACTACCAGCGGAAATTGGGTGTAGTTTATTAGCTTTTATGAAACGAATATCTTGTAACTGGCAACACTCTTTGCAACAATATATATATATATATATATATATATATATATATATATATATATATATATATATATATATATATATATAAATATGAAATTGGAGTAACTGAAAGGGTTGGTGTCGTTCTTTCTTCTTTATCCATTTATTATTACGCCGACGTTTCGTATCTCTTGATTCATCTTCCAGGCTGAAGAAGCGATGGACTTAAGCAGTAATTGTTTGGGACCAACCTTTGCCAACATCTTTATGAACTCCCTGGAGGAGCTAGCTATAGATGAATGTCCTTCTGGTTTCCGTCCACTCTTTTATAAACGTTACGTTGATGATACATTTGCCCTTTTTAGATTTGACTACCATGCTGACGCATTTTTGGAACATTTAAATGCGCAGCACCAGAACATTAAATTTACCATTGAGATTGAAACCGATAATTCTCTCCCCTTCCTGGACGTAAAGGTAACTAAGGATGAAACTGGCTTCCATACAAGTATTTATAGGAAGAACACTTTTACTGGCCTTGGAACGAATTTTTATAGCTCATGTTTTTACAATTTCAAAATGAATTCCTTGACCACTCTCCTTCATAGAGCCATTAACCTGACCTCAAGTTGGTCCGCATTTCATGCGGAGGTGATTATCCTCAATGATTATTTTAAGAATAATTACTACCCATCAGTGATTGTCCATAGAGCTCTGGACAAATTGCTTAATTTGAAACTTAAACCCCCACCTTTAGTCCATAGTGCCTCCAAATTATGTTTGTATACAAGATTTCCTTTTTTACATGACAATAGATTTCGGAAAAAATGTACAAGGCTATTCAACGGACAATTACCCGCTCTCAATCATGCAAAATCATTATGACAATTAACATCAAGGTTAAAATGAGGAAATTAGAACTTATTTTTTATTTTAGTTTTTGTTTTAAATATGATTATACTAATAAGAAATAAAATTCAAAATATGCAATATGTACAATTCAACATGTTATTATAATGTAAAATTATTGTATTATGTTAATATTAGAAAAATTGTACCCTTACCTAAATGAAATTGTGGATAAACCACACTTGACATTACTCTACTAATATTTCACTTTCTGAACTATTCCCTACCATAGTTAGCTAGCTAACTGCCCTCACTCTTCTTTCACCCATCTTACAAGCTTCAAGTTAATCCCAATAAACCCACGAACCATTACATCTCTTTTCCATGTCAAGGACAGGATTAGCCCCTTGTTTACTTCCGGTATGATTTATAAATATAATAATGGTCCTAGATGTGATCTTGGCACTTACATCGGTTGTACCAGGAGGCTGCTAAAAGTCCGAATCTCCTCTCATCAAGGAGTTAGTTTTAGAACAGACTGTCGATTATCCAATCCCGAGCAGTCCAATGTAAGAAATCACAGCAAAATTTGTAAGACACTTGCACAGTAGATGCTAAGGATTTTAGTATTGTGGGGAGAACCCGATACGTAGAAGAATTAACCACACTTGAATCCATTATGATTAAATTAACTGTCCCTGCCCTTAATCACCAATCAACTTCCACCCAGCTGTTCATCGCTTAACTACCTGCTGTAACCTCTTTGTTTATACTCCCCGCCCCCCTCCTCTCTCCCCTCCTTGCATTGCTTGTCTGTGTCAGTTTGCTTTACTATACCGGTGTGGGTAGGTGTCCCTTTTTTTTTTTTTTTTTTTTTTGTATTGGCCCTGGCCTTCTTCTGCTGTTCTGTTCCTTTTTAAATACTTTTTAAATATCTTTTAAGTGTTTTTAAGGTTGTCCTTTTTTCTTTTTAATTGTCCTTTAACATGGTGTTAAGTGTATAATGTGTATACCTTTTAGTGTTAATACACAATTACTGTTTAAGTTCATCGCTTTTTCAGCCTGGAAGATGTACCAAGAGATACGAAACGTCGGCGTAACAATAAATGGATAAAGAAGAAAGAACGCCTTTCTCTTACTCCAATTTGCCTGTTGTTTGAGTGTCTGTTCTGTCTTCACTATATATATATATATATATATATATATATATATATATATATATATATATATATATATATATATATATGTATATATGTATATATGTATATATATATATATATATATATATATATATATATATATATATATATATATATATTAAATATATCTATATGTGTGTGTTTGTGTGTGTTTTGGATGCTTTTTGTTGGAAACGAGTATCGCCAGATAGAATAGAGTGGCCCTGTGATAGCACGGTCCCTAGCCGAGATATGGTAAGGTGAGACCAGGAGTAAGAGGCTTAGCGTTGACCTCGTGACTCCTGCAACCCCGGAGAAGGAGTTTTAAGTGCAATACACAGGTGCGATAAACCAGGTCTCCTCTCCCCTCCTGCCCTGAGGCACCCGCGGGCTGGGGGATGGCGCCATTCTGCATTAGTGGATTAATGTAATACATTCGGTTTCTTGTTTCTCCCGAACCTAATTGCTTTTGTGTTTTGGAAATGATTGCACTTAGGTCAAAAGCTTTATGTATAATATTGTAGGTGACGTAATAAAAGAACTTCTTCATGAAATGCTAAAGAAAATGAAAAAGAAAAATCATGTTAGATCATCTTTGATGATATAGTTTAATGTATTGAACAGAATACCACGAGAGTTGAATAGCCCAGCGTTCGAATCTCCGACCGGCCAATGAAGAATTAGAGGAATTTATTTCTGGTGACAGAAATTCATTTCTCGCTATAACGTGGTTCGGATTCCACAACAAGCTGTAGGTCCCGTTGCTAGGTAACCAATTGGTTCTTAGCCACGCAAAACAAGTCTAATCCTTCGGGCCAGTCCTAGGAGAGCTGTTAATCAGCTCATTGGTCTGGTTAAACTGAGGTATACTTAACATAGTGCTGGAGATGAATGGCGTCGTAGCCGAGTTCATTAGGAACTGATAGTTTCGTTTTATTATTTTTTATAATCCAGGGAAAGGTTTTATTTATACTTTTTCGCATTTGACAGTGTACATCTGATCATTTTAGCTATAATGGTGTTGAGAATGACATCATTCCTAAGGTTATCATTCTACTCGGCGACAGTGCCCAGGGTTCGTCCCTAATGACTTTATATTCATTCCTTAGTAGTCATTACTCGTAGACCACGTGGTTAGATGCTACAAGTATCCTGGATGTGGTTACTTCAAAATTAATGTTTGAAATGGTACCTAAGAGAGAGAGAGAGAGAGAGAGAGAGAGAGAGAGAGAGAGAGAGAGAGAGAGAGAGAATTAGCTTCTCTCGCTATCGAGAACTTAATACGACAGATGGAAAGTAAGTGGTACCAATGAGATCCTCGACTGTGTTCATTCATCCGTTCCTTCCTAATTGTAACAGACATTGATCTCTTAGCCTAAAGGTCCATATCAGGCCTCTTTGGGTCAAAAGGTGTATAACAGGCCTGTTTGAATCTAAGGTGTCATATCAGACCTCTCTGTCACCTCTGTATTTCTACTTACGGGCCGTTGTTGTGCGAAAGGACACTCTGGCTTACATAGAAGCTGGCTTAATCAAGAAAAGCAGCGGTGAAGACATTAAAGAAATCGCTAAGATATGTTTATCAGTTCCCCCGAATCCAATAGCGTAATCAGCATAAGAGGTTTATTGCGGGTAGCGGGAATGAGAGCGCAGATAGAGCATTCTATAGCGCTCGTATAGTTTCAGCCCTTGAATGATCGAGGAAATTGAAGATACTCCATTAAGGAAGTAAGGTCACGGTGGAACTTCGTGAGAATTTTAGTGATAACGAAATCAGACAAACGTTACCAGTGGTGTCTATAACCAGAAAGCGTTACATTTTGAGTGATTCTTTGCTTTATGAAGGTCAGTGTTCAGCACTTTTCAACAGCTGAGTGTGATGTATATACTAGTCAAATCAAATCCCTTCAACCATCACTGCCTTCCATATTTGGTTTGCGAAAACAAATCGATTTAATCTTATAATTCCGTATTACCAGCATTAGGGCAGTATCATACAATGACTCGAGTCGGTAAGAAAATGAAATTAGAAAGTTCTTGGTAGATATGGAGCGCAAGCACGCAATTCTAATGATATTTACAGAAAAGGCTAAAATTTCAGTCGTACCTCAGACTGTTGACCCTTCCTTTGCTAAGTTCCTGGATGATATTAAAATCTTTAAGGAGGAAACTACCAGACAGAAATTTTGTTGTAACCGTGGATTCAGAGGTCACAGGTAGCCTAGTCCTCTCCAACAAGCCACAGGAAAACACGCAAAGCATCAACGTTTATGTCTACCTTATGTTAAGAACCTGGAATATTCGCCAGCAGCTTTCAGCCGCTCAAGTTCGACAGGTATTGTAGGTCACTTTTGAGAAACAAACCAAATACCGTTCAAAACAAGATTGATTAAACATCAAGTTGGCGCCAGAAATTTGTATTCTGCCAGTGTGCGTCATCCACTATATTGAATGTCATCACGCCATAGCTTGCCTATTGCAAGAAAGAATGTCCCTAAAAATGATCTGAAGAGAAGGGCTGTTGAATCTCCGTTAATTGTCACTTTTCTTGGTTGAAGCTTGTCTGTAGGTCATTTCAAATTGAACAAGGCCTTGCTGGCCGCTGTCGTTCACTTTTTGCCTAAGTGCGATTATTTTGTAGTTTTTTAGCCTCCGTGTTTATACAAAAGAATTTATGACGAAAATGAGTACTGAGTTTTCACACTTACTTTGGTTAGTAAATGTTACTAGTGGTGCACAGTGTCTGTTTTTACCAGTGCATTGTAGGAGCCTTCTCGTCTGTAATAATCAACGAATATTCTCGGACTGTTTGGGAACATAGGTCGAAACCCAAAACTTGTGGCCTTACATTTATGACACTGCAACGCCGACGTGACAATAACGGCGACGAAGGTGATAATGGTGATAACACTGATCAAAGACATTGGCATTAAAAAATCCCTGATGGGTAAAACGCTGTACTGTCGCAACTGGGTGAAACAAGCACGCAAGGCCTTTCTCCCAGATTATGGCCCGCACCAGCGAAAACCAGAACTGCTTGCCAAGTGCCAGTCATTTAGGATTACTTAGACCTTCCGTTGGGAAAATGTACATAATCTGCTCGTGGTTTCTGTTTGTTTATTGCGCCGCTGGTGCTCTTCCATGCGAACGTAATGCACTCTTGTACGACTGAAGTTTTAGATGCCTCTGTCAATATTTATCAGCATTTTTCTAGGCGAGTGTGATTATGTGTGAAACAGAGAGATACTATGTATTAAGAATAATTTTTCAAGGGATTGTAATTGTT
>NC_089796.1:45787898-45790398 GCF_040412425.1 Macrobrachium rosenbergii
TTCAGATCCAAACCTGAAGTCTCTAGTTTAGATAGTAGCTGATTTGTTATGGCCTCGGATGATTCATTATTACCGCTGTAGAAGTCAAGTAACACATGGTGCACTCCCTTCTTAAAATGAAAGTATCTCAAAAGTATTGGGAACACTTTGTTGCACCTTTGTTTGAAGCATCAGTTGCTATTGAAAAGGGCAATCCATGTTCTTTGATGTACTCCAAATGTGTTTCCACAGAATACGGTGTTAGGATATTTTCACACAAAGCTTTTGTTTTAGTTTTCCCACATGTTACTCCCTTCGCTATCAATGAGTCACTATAAATTTCTTTGTCAACTTTTACTCCACAATCAACACTTCTGTATGACTGATGATGCTTCACAACATGATACACTTTACACAGTTCTGCAGCCATTATTTTATCATCTTGAGATGATCGAGCTGGGCAGAAAAATGATAACACTGATGATGTACGAGCAGCACTACGAGTGTTAGTTTTATGTTTATCTGTGGCAGCATGCCGTTCAATTGCAATTTTTCCCGTGCCACCAATATCCACATCACAACGGCATACTGTGCAAAGTGCATGATAGTCATCTATTCTGCTTTTAGAAATGAATCCAAATTCCGTGGTCCATTCATGGTTAAATGTAGTCTTTCTTTTCGGCATTTCTTTAGGGGATTCAATAAAGCAAGAAATAGTCAACCAAATCTCACTTCGACATTCAGCAGAAAGAGACTCTGATGCAACGTGTGCCGCGGGAGTCGGACGGGACGGTGTGCGTTATTGATATCTTGACATACAAGTACACTGTGGCTCCATGCCTAGTATTCCTAACTGTGCCAACAGCCACTATATAAAATTATTGGCCTAATAAAAAAAAAATTCACTGGTTATTTTGACCATCAGTTCTCACTGTTTTAGTATATTTATTTGTATTTATTTATATTTTTAGTATTAATATATATATATTTTTTAGACAGACCCAAAAAGCGTCCTTCTTAAGGTGAAGCAGGACAGAGGACAGAATGCTCAAAAACAGGACTGTCCTTCCTAAAGCAGGACGTCTGGCCACCCTATTGCATCATATGCTACTTGGAAAAGGAAATGACTGGATAGCATCATGCACATACAAAGTGAGATAGAGGGACAAAGAAAGGAATCTGTGCCTTGCTCGAACATTTTCATAGAATGAGATCTGAAGTTCGAGTCACACGGGTCCATGTGCTGGTGCCATTGCTGATTGATACCAAGCGTGATTTGTGTAATGGCGTGTGATGCCCTCAGAGAAAGGTCGTATTTATGCGTTGATTCTCTCTCAAAATGACTGGTGATGGGCTGGTTAGTTTCTGCGCAAAGGTGACGACTCTGGAAATGTTTTTACCTCCCGATATATGTCTTTTAATTATGGAGTGTTGGTTTGATATCTTCGGGAATCCGGATTTTGTGTTCTAAGTTTCTTTTACCTTTTGTAAGGTGCAGTTTTATACTTGTGAGTAAGAGTAGCTGGAAAGAGACTTAGCGTCCCTTCCCTTTTTTATTATAGGCCACCAGAATATGAAAGGCTTCTATTTTTTTCTGACAATTTTTTGAAAATGTGATTTTGAATTCGTCCAGTTCAAATACCTTTTTTTTTTGCCAATTCTTGAATTCTTGGCTCATTTACTCATATGCTTCGCTGTAATACAATTTATTCTGTCTAGTACCTAAGTCCTTGCTCTCCTCCTCTCTTGTTTTGTGTTGCGTAACTCTTTTTTTTCTTTCACCTTCCCCTTGAGCTCTTGAATCCTCCTGTCTTGCTACTGCACCTAAAATAATGTCTTGTCTGTCCTTGACTAAGCTTATTTTATCTTAAATCACTCACTGTGTTTATTCCATCCTCCCGCCCTCATAAAGGCACACATGCTCTCAGCTGACCCTACCTTATGATCCCATCCAGGAATTTTACATGCTCTTCATATACTCCTCAAGCCCCGTGTCTTTGGCTAATTTTTCTTCGATTTTCTTCCTACATATTCTCACTCCCTTACAGCTGCTTTTTCACCACTCCTCTTACCATATAATGATCAGGCATACTTCCAGGAGGCCCTCTCATTGTTTTATCTTTATTTGTACTCTTCCGTCTACTCTGCACTAATACATGGTCTAACGAACTCTTTTTACCTTGATTTTCCCTTCGCAAGGTATATTAATAAATATTTGTATTAGGAAATCCTGCATTTCCAACCATCAGGCGCCACTCTTCTCTACATTCACATTTATTTCTGGAATTTCCTAACTGCCCACAGAACCATCTCTTTCTCTTAGCAAATACCTTTCCATTCAAATCACCTAGCAAAACCATTCTTTCTTGCTTCCCAAACACAGCAAGATGTAGATTCAGAAGATTCCAAAAACACTGTCCCTCACTCTCACTTCATGCAAAACCTGGTCCATAGACGCTCACTATTACGATTTTTTTTTTCTCCTTCCCTGCTCAATCGTACCCATAAAACCCTCAACATG
>NC_089796.1:45795398-45910398 GCF_040412425.1 Macrobrachium rosenbergii
AAATACTTAGGTGCAGATAATCAGGTTTCCTTTGGAGTGTGAAGTCCCAGCCTCTCTCTGGCGTGCACTTGCTTGCTTGCTATATCGCCTCGAAAATTACTTACTAAGTAAAGCGAAAAGTCACGTAGAAACAGATATCTCAGTTTCCAGTCATCAACATTAGACTTTCAAAAGCAAATTTCCAAAGCTGGGCTTTTACCATCAATCACGTTTTTTTTAACGATGTCAGTCACTTATACATTTGAATATATATGCACGATGAAGTTCTCATAATTTACATAATGCAGACGATCTTTTGTATATATATATATATATATATATATATATATATATATATATATATATATATATATATATATATATATATATATATATATATATATATATGTGTGTGTGTATGTGTGTGTGTGTGTGTGTGTGTGTGTGTGTGTGTGTGCAGACACTAAGAGTTATAAAGTATGAGCAATGGATAGGCTCTCATTTTTTTCTTCCCGTGAGAAACTGCGTGTTGCCCAAACTGTCAACCGCATTGTGTTCATGCAATATTTTGCAGGCCTCCGGTATGTATTTCTCCTCGAATTGTATTTTCCCAGGAATAATTTCAGCCTTCTAAACAAGTACAGCCTAACTGCGTCACCAGTTCAGAGGGTCTAGTTCATTCTCACAACTTTTTTTGATGATCGTTTTTTCATCAACTTGCCCTGCAGAGCAAGAGGCTGTCCTGTAGACAAACATATCCTGGCTTTGCTTAATTTCTCTCTCTCTCTCTCTCTCTCTCTCTCTCTCTCTCTCTCTCTCTCTCTCTCTCTCTCTCTCTCTGTAAGATGCGAAGAGGAAGTGCAAGATTACTCAATTTAAAAGCAGCTTTTTTTTTTTTTTAAGTAGCGTCGAGGTTGAAGTCTGACAAAGCTTCGTAAATGTTCGAATTAACGGAGATACCGAAAAGATATCACGCTGACAGAAGGCGTGATATTGTGCCTCGTTTATATTATCGTTCGTATAGTTACCTTTAAATATATTGAAGTATTTTCGTCATTAATGGAAATGACATTTATAATGATAAAATTAATCTTAAGATTAATAATATGGTCAATTACTGATCTTCCTGCTTCCCAACAAGGGTAAGAACAGCGCTAAAACTATATTGTTTTGATTATTTCTCATTATTTTGTTAGTTTTTGATAACTATAAACCAAATATGAATTTTCATCAACATATCAGAGTCACATATAGACATGACACCTTTATACTCTTCATTTCCGCGTTTTCGTTATAGTCAGTTTTACGCTTCTGAATGAAATCATGAAATTAGTTTGTGTATTATCAGATTACTCCTACTATGCCGTTTTGTCTTACTTTACACAATTATACACACACACGCGCACGCACGCACGCACACACACACACACACACACACACCACACACACACACACACACACATATATATATATATATATATATATATATATATATATATATATATATATATATATATATATATATATAATGTTATGCATGTATCCAAGTATTATTAATGATTTAATCATAACACTGACTCGTCAAGTTGTGAAATGTTTTCTGCTAAGTTGTACCTGTACCTCCTTGAAGGTTCATTATGTTGTTTGTAGGTGTGTGTGTGTGTGTGCGTGAAAACTAAACCCATCGTGGCCGCCCACCCCCATAGCGACGCTACTGCTATAATGAGACAATGACAGTTCGAGAGTCATGTTTTAACAGGTTGTTTTTTAATAGGTAGAGAAAGAATCATAAAGAATTGTTTAAATAGGTTCGGAAGAAACCATAAAATCACGTTTCAGGAACTACTTTAACAGGTTCAGAAGAAACCAGAAAATCACGTTTCTGGAACTATTTTAACAGGTTCAGAAGAAACCACACAATCACGTTTCAGGAACTATTTTAACAGGTTCAGAAGAAAGCAGACAATTACGTTTCAGGAGCTATTTTAATAGGTTCAGAATAAACCAGACGATCATGTTTCTGAACTACCTGCATTTTAACAGATTCAGAAAAACCACACAATCACGTTTCAGGAACTATTTTAACAGGTTCAGAAGAAAGTAGACAATCAGGTTCCAGGAACAATTTTAACAAGTTCAAAAGAAAGCAGACAATCACGTTTCAGGAATTATTTTAATAGGTTGAGAAAAAAGCAATCACTTTTCAGGAACTGTTCAGAGGAAAGCAGACAATCATGTTTCAGGAGTTACTTTAACAGGTTCAGAAGAAACCAGACAAGCACGTTTCTGCAAGTATTTTATCAGGTTCAGAAGAACTATTTTAGGAACTATTTTAACAGGTTCAGAAGAAACCACACAATCACGTTTCAGTAACTATTTAAACAAGTTTAGAAGGAACCACATAATCACGTTTCTGCAACTGTGTTAACAGGTTCAGAAGAAAGCAGAAAATCACATTTCAGGAACTATTTTAACATGTTCTGAAGAAAGCAGACACTTGCATTTCAGGAGTCATTTTAAAAGGTTCAGAAGAAAGAAGACAATCATATTTCAGGTGCTATTTTAACAGGTTCAGAAGAAAGCAGACAATCATGTTTCAGGAACTGTTTAACAGGTTCAGAAGAAACCACACACTCACGTTTCAGGAACTATTTTAATGGGTTCAGACGAAAGCAGACAACGTTTCAGGTGCCATTTTAACAGGTTCAGAAGAAAGCAGACAACGTTTCAGGAGCTACTTTAACAGGTTAAGAAGAAAGCAGACATTCACGTCTCAGGAACCATTTTAACAGGTTCAGATGAAAGCAGACAATCACGTTTTAGGAGCTATTTTAACAGGTTCAGAAGAAAGCAGACAACGTTTCAGGAACTATTTTAACAGGTTTAGAAGAAAGCAGACATTTACGTCTCAGGAACCATTTTAACACGTTCAGATGAAAGCAGACTATCACGTTTCAGGAGTTATTTTAACAGGTTCAGAAGAAAGCAGACAACATTTCAGGAACTATTCTAACAGGTTCAGAAGAAAGTAGAGATCGTTTCAGGAGCTATTTAAAGAACCAGAAGAATGCAGACAATGTTTCGGAAAATATTTTAACAGGTTCAGAAGAAAGCAGACAATCACATCTCAGGAACCATTTTAACAGGTTCAGATGAAAGCAGAATATCACGTTTCAGGAGCTATTTTAGCAGGTTCAGAAGAGAGCAAACAATAACGTTTCAGGAACTATTTCAACAAGTTCAGAAAAAGGCAATCAATCACTTTTCAGTAGATACTTTAACAGGTTCAGATGAAAGTAGAGAGCATTTCAGGAGTCAATTTAACAGATCCAGAAGAAAGCACAAAACGTTTCAGGAGCTATTTTAACAGGTTCAGAACAAAGCAGAAAATGTTTCAGGAACTATTTCAACATGTTCAGAAGAAATACACAATCAAGTTTCAGGAGCTATTTTAACAGGTTCAGAAGAAAGCAGACAAGCACGTTTCAGGAACTATTTAAAACAGGTTTAAAAGAAAGCAGACAACGTTTCAGCTATTTTAACAGGTTCAGAAGAAAGCAGACAATCACGTTTCAGGAACTATTTTAACAGGTTCAGAAGAAAGCACACAAAATTTCAGGAACAATTTTAACAGGCCCATAAGAAAGCAGACAACGTTTCAAGAACAATTTTAAAAGGTTCAGAAGAAAGCAGACAAACACGACTCTGGAGCTATTTTAACAGGTTCAGAAGAAAGCAGACAATGTTTCAGGAGCTATTTTAACAGGTTCAGAAGAAAGCAGACAATGTTTCAGGAGCTATTTTAACGGGTTCAGAAGAGAGCAGACAATGTTTCAGGAGCTATTTTAACAGGTTCAGAAGAGAGCAGACAACGTCTCATGAGCTATTTTAACACATTCAAAAGAAAGCAAACAACGTTTTAGGAAATATTCTAACAGGTTCAGAAGAAAGCAGACAATCAAATTTCAGGAGCTATTTTAACATATTCAAAAGAAAGCAAACAACGTTTTAGGAAATATTCTAACAGGTTCAGATGAAAGCAGACAATCAAATTTCAGGGACAATCAAATTTCAGGAGCTATTTTAACAGGTTCATAAGAAAGCAGACAACGTTTCAGGATCTATTTTAACAGGTTCATAAGAAAGCAGGCAATGTTTCAGGAACTATTTTAACAGGTTCATAAGAAAGCAGACAACGTTTCAGGAGCTATTTTAACAGGTTCATAAGAAAGCAGACAGCGTTTCAGGAACTAATTTAACAGGTTCATAAGAAAGAAGACAACATTTCAGGAACTATTTTAACAGGTTCATAAGAAGGAGACAACGTTTCAGGATCAATTTTAACAGGTTTATAAGAAAGCAGACAACGTTTCAGGATCTACTTTAACATGTTCAGAAGAAAGCAGACAACGCTTCAAGAGCTATTTTAACAGGTTCAGAAGAAAGAAGACAATGTTTCAGAAGCTATTTTAACAGGTTCAGAAGAAAGTAGACAGTCTCGTTTCAGGAACTGTTTTAACAGGTCCAGAAGAAAGCAGACAACGTTCTAGGAAGTATTTTTAAGGGTTCAGAAGAAAGCAGACAACATTCCAGGAACTATTTTAATAGGTTCAGACAAAAGCAGACAATCACATTTCAGCAACTGTTTTAACAGGTTCAGAAGAAAGCAGAGAATGTTTCAGGAACTATTTTAACAGGTTCAGAAGAAGGCAGACAGTCACGTTTCAGGAACTATTTCAACAAGTCCAGAAGAAAGCACACACTCACGTTTCAGGAGATATTTTCACAGGTTCAGAAGAAAGCTGATAACGTTTCAGGAACTATTTTAACAGGCTCAGAAGAAAGCAGACAATTACACTTCAGGAGCTACTTTAACAGATCCAGAAGAAAGCACACAATCACGTTTCAGGAGCTATTTTAACAGGTTCAAAAGAAAGCAGACAATTAATTTTCAGGAGCTGATTTAACAAGTTCAGATGAAAGCAGGCAATCACGTTTCAGGAACTATTTTAACAGGTTCAGAAGAAAGCAAACAACCTTTCAGGAACTATTTTAACAGGTTCAGAAGAAAACAAACAACCTTTCAGGAACTATTTTAACAGGTTCAGAAGAAAGCAAGCAACCTTTCAGGAACCATTTTAACAGGTTCCGAAGAAAGCAAACAAACTTTCAGGAACTATTTTAACAGGTTCAGAAGAAAGCAGACAACGTATCAGGAGCTGTTTTAACAGATTCAAAAGAAGGCAGGCAATGTTTCAGGAACTATTTTGACAGGTTCAGAAGAGCGCTGGCAATCACATTTCTGGAACCATTTTAACAGGTTCAGATGAAATCAGACAATCACGTTTCAGGAACTATTTTAATAGGTTCAGAAGAAAGTAAACAATTAGTTTTCAGGAGATACTTTAACAGGTTCAGAAGAAAACAGACAACGCTTCATGAGCTATTTTAACAGGTTCAGAAGAAAACAGACAACGTTTCATGAGCTATTTTAACAGGTTCAGAAGAAAACAGACAACGTTTCATGAACTATTTTAACAGGTTCAGAAGAAAGCAGACAATGTTTCATGAGCTATTTTAACAGGTTCAGAAGAAAACAGACAACGTTTCATGAGCTATTTTAACAGGTTCAGAAGAAAACAGACAACGTTTCATGAGCTATTTTAACAGGTTCAGAAGAAAGCAGACAATGTTTCATGAGCTATTTTAACAGGTTCAGAAGAAAACAGACAACGTTTCATGAGCTATTTCAACAGATCCAGAAGAAAGCAGACAATGGTTCAGGAACTATTTTAACAGGTTTAGATGTAAGCAGATAACGTTTCAGGAGCTGTTTTAACAGGTTAAGTAGAAAGCAGGCAACGTTTCAGAAACAAACATGTTCAAAAGAAAGTAGACAATCACGTTTCAGGAGCTGTTTTAACAGTTTCAGAAGAAAGTAGACAATCACGTTTCAGGAACTATTTCAACAGTTTCAGAAGAAAACAGACAACGTTTCAGGAGCTATTTTAACAGGATCAGAAGAAAACAAGCAATGTTTCAGGAGCCATTTTAAGAGGTGCAGAAGAAGGCAGACAACGTTTCAGGAGCTATTTTAACAGGTTAAGAAAAAAGCAGACATTCACGTTTCGGGAACTATTTTAAAAGGTTCAGAGGAAAGCAGACAACGTTTCAGGGCCTATTTTAACAGGTTCAGAAGGAAGCAGACAATCATGTTTTAGCAACTATTATAACGGGTTCACAAGAAAGCAGACAACATTTCAGGAGTTATTTCAATACGTTCAGAAGAAAGCAGACAACATTTCGGGAACCACACAATCACGTTTCAGGAGCTATTTTAACAGGTTCAGAAGAAATTAGACAATCACATTTCAGGAGCTATTTTAACAGGTTCAGAAGAAATTAGACAATCACGGTTCAGGAGCTATTTTAACAGGTTCAGAAGAAATTAGACAATCACGTTTCAGGAGCTATTTTAACATGTTCAGAAGAAATTAGACAATCACGTTTCAGGAGCTATTTTAACAGGTTCAGAAGAAATTAGACAATCAAGTTTCAGGAGCTATTTTAACAGGTTCAGAAGAAATTAGACAATCACGTTTCAGGAGCTATTTAAAAGGTTCCGAAGAAAGCAGACAATCACGTTTCAGGGACTGTTTTAACAGGTTCATAAGAAAGCAGACAACGTTTCGGGAACTATTTTAACAGGTTCAGAAGAAACCAGACAACGTTCCAGGAACTATTTTAACAGGTTCTGATGAAAGCAGACAACGTTTCAGGAACTATTTTAACAGGCTCAGAAGAAAGCAGACAACGTTTCAGGAATTATTTTAACAGGTTCAGATGAAGGCAGACAACGTTTCAGGAACTATTTTAACAGGTTCAGATGCAAGCAGACAACGTTTCGGGAACTATTTTAACAGGTTCAGATGAAAGCAGACAACGTTTCAGGAGCACTTTTAACAGATCCAAAAGAAAGCAGACTCACGTTTTAGGAACTGTGTTTTAACAGATTCTAAAAAAATAAAACAATTACATTGCATTATCTGTTCTTTAATAGGTTCACAAAAAGTGACGGTAAGGAACTGTATTTGAATAAATTAATAAGAAACCAGACATTAATGTCTGTAGAGCTATACTTAGATAGGTTCAGAAGAAACCAGACGATTGATTACACTTTAGGAACTGATTTAACAGTTTAAGAATCAACAATAAATAATTGTGTTTTAATAAGAAAAAATCAGACAATTATGTTTTAGAGACCATATTTTAACAGTTTGAATACAGAACGTTTATATTTCAGGATCTGTGTTTTAACATGGTCATGTAACAGGCAATCAGAAATTGAGTCTTAACAAGTTTAGATGAAACCAGACAATTGATTGCATAAGAGGAACTCTTTTGACAGCTTCAGTAAAAATTAATAGTACGAAATTGTGTTTTGGTGACTAAAGAAATAACCCATCAATTTTGTTTTATTAACTGTTTTTTAACAGGTGTAGAACAGTTACATTTTGGTAACTGTATTTTAATAGGTTAAAAACAATTATCACATCACAGGATCGTTGTTTTATCAGGTTCAGAAAAACGTTTTGGTAATTCAGAGGTAACCACATAATTAGGAACTATATTTTAACAAGGCAGAAAAACCAGACAATAACAATTTAAGAACAGTTTTAATAGTTTTAGAATAAATCAAATAACTGACTGCTTTTAGGAGTACAGGTGCGGAAAGAAGCAAATTTGATCTGACACGTTAAGTTCCTTTCACCTCTCTCTGCTCTTCTTTTCACGTCCTTCTGTTCACTTCGTTCAATTCTGTCCCACAAGATTCACTTCCCTTTTCACATGTAATATGACCTTGCCCCTTGCACCTTGATTTACTATGTGTAAGTCATTTCTGCCCGATCTCGTGCTGTTCCATTGCAGTCAGTAAAAAGTCTTTTGTAAAAGATTAATATTTACCAATGCTTTAACCAATTCTGTGTGGGTAAAAGGAGCGGCCTGTGTTTTAAAAGGGCTTTGCAGAGCAGGTCCAGTCATTATTCTCTTCGATTCTACATTGAGATAAATTTGGCAAAAACTCTCTCTCTCTCTCTCTCTCTCTCTCTCTCTCTCTCTCTCTCTCTCTCTCTCTCTCTCTCTCTCTCTCTCTGGAGCCTTCCACTGTTCGGGGAATTGGACAACTGTTGAAAATAAGAAAAATAAACTACAATCTTTTGCAGTGGGATCTTCCTTGATATCTGAATGAATTTTCCAGCCTTCTTACCTGGTTTAGTCGTTCTGAGGAGGGAAAAGTTGTTTTCGTTGATCAGTGGCATTGACAAGTTGCGAGGGATGTCTCCCAGTGGAAGAGCCAGGTATGTCGTAGATTTGCCTTCCGTCATGGCGCCGGTTTGCGTCCGTGCGTGATTTTTCCATAAAGAAAAACGCCTGTTGTTTTTACTCAGTAGCCTATTGACGAATAAGTCAACGGGTGATTGTATTTTGAATTTTCTTCAGCCTTTAGTCAGAAATTTGTGGCGATTACTCCATCATTCCCGAATCTTAGACAAATTTTACAACTGAAAATGTCCGTGTCAAAAATATTTTTTGTATAGAAAACGGTAAGCAGATGGAATGTTTTGTACCAAACAGCAATGTTGCATATCACAATAACAAATATTAGTGAATGTTGTCTACTCAAAGTATATTAATAATATAGTTTTAATCAAATCTCACCATATTACGAATAAAAATTTGGACTTCAGATTTGATTCAAAATCTAACAACTTTGTCGGTAGATCGAAGCGATCGCAGCCGAAGGTTTATCAGAATTGCACTTGTTTAGATGGGAGGGTTTTATCGCAAGACCTCCAAGCCACACTCAACTGGTCAGGCCGTTCAACTACGCATGCCAAGTCTTCGCAGGTAGACTGCTAACTACAGACAGAAGTCGCGAGACCAGTGTCGTCTCCTCGCTCTCTCTGCTCGTATCCAAAACACGAGAAGCGCGTTTTCTTTGTTCGGGGAGGGTCTCGTAGGGGAGACTTCCCTAGTGCCTTCTCGTACGGTGGCGCACGTGCTCCGTAAATTTTTGGCAGAAGGAACAGGTTTCTAGTGTTCTCATGGCAACACAGGCTAACTCCACCTACTCGTAGTGGGTGTTCAGATTTAAGACTTTCAAAGACACCATTATGTATTTTGACAAGGTTAAACTCTCTGCTATCATTCTTTCTTGAGTTATTGTAATGGATTTTTTATAGTCAGTGACGCCATCTGTTTAGAATATTTATGAATACCCATGACTTAATCGGTTCATAGAAAGTATGTATTATATATATATATATATATATATATATATATATATATATATATATATATATATATATATATATATATATTCTTCTTCTTTTTTAACGTGTTTTTTCCCATATATATATATATATATATATATATATATATATATATATATATATATATATATATATATATATATATATATATATATATACTGTATATATTTTTTAAAGGATCAAAACATAATTTGAATAATGGACTCAATGCACAAAGCCTTTCATCTTTGCGGTCAAAATTACTTAGATTGTAGTGCCACTTCGTTGCCGAATCCATGCACTGTTTTTAGAATAGTTGTCTCGAAATTTCTCTCGAGAAAAATAATCCATATGGAAATGTGTGTAAAAAACAAAACCAATAATGTAGAAACATGTGTATATGTATGCATGAACACTGAGTATCAGAGAGTGCCGGGTTTCCCTTCAACTTTGAGAATGCCACAACTCAAAGACCTTTCTTGCCAGCCGGTCAGTTTTACTTAGGAATAAAATAGAAGCACATGGCGGAAAAATTTTACAAGTCTTCCTGTTTTTCATGACACTTTATGTAGCATTGGAAAGGAAATCTATAGTAGTTTTGTAAGTTGCAATAAGTGAATTTATCGCTATTACTCTAATACTTTCCTAATACTAAATACAGATAATTTCATTTGGTTAACACCAACACATCCTTCTTTTGCCCTATATATTTCATTTCGCTAAGAACGTATTGTGATACATGATAACTATTCTGCCTTAAAACGAAACTATAGTATTGTAACGCAAAAATTAACTATACCCTGACTGATCAATGAAGTAAATTATATTGCTGAGCTAATTCTTAATAACGAATCATAAACATTTTTCACTTTTCCTTACGTTTTAGTACCCAATGGCTGTTGTAGTAAATAGGTTTAGACTGCGTGTGCAGGACATGGGAAGGCAATTTAACAGTTTTCAGCACCGTGTGAAAAAAAAAATGTATAATCTGTAATAAACCACATATTTTCAGCCAATTTTTTTAGTGGTAAATGACTAACCTTTTTACTTCTACTCGTCATATTGTCATTTTCTTTTTATAATTTTGCTTTTCAGAATATGTTGAGATAAATTTCTACTGTTCAGCTATAAAGTGACACTAAAATGAGTAAATGACATAAGACTAACTTCATATAGACTGATCGAGGATTAATGTCACCAAGAACAAACAAGGTCAGCAAGAAGTGGGTGCACCCTTGTTATGTTGTTACACACTAAAAGATTTATATGGATACACGTGTCTGTTTTATGCAGTAGGAGAACTAAAATGGCAATACTGATATTTAATGTCCGGTATTTTCTGTTGGAAATTGTAGAACATTCTAGAACATGATCGTTTTACAGACAGAATGCCTTCCATCAGGGATATTCTGCAATTGTCATGCTTTGCTATTTAATGTTAACTTGCAGTACAGCTGCTGCTAAGAGTAGTAATAATATCATCATTGTTATTACTGTTATATAATACCACTACCTCCATTTTTTTGTGGAAGTTAAAACAATAGTGTAATGAAGGTTAATGTAGGTAATGTTAGTGGGATTTATCAGAACAAAGAAATTAATACGCTAATAGAAATGACGCTGGTCAAATTCAGTGCCTCCCTGTTTGTGCCTCCTCCCCTCTTCTTGCCAATTCTTTAGTTATTTTATAATGAAAATTTCAAGGAACCTCTCACTTCTGTCAGGATTTCAAATGTCCAAGTTGCTTCTGACTTGTCCTGAATAGAGCAGAGTTAAAATGGAAAATCTCTCTCTACAAAACTTGGTTGTTTTTGGATGCCATAAATTCTTCTCTGCATCTCACTCTCAAGACTGTGTTGGACTTATCCCAGTTTGGGGCACTGTGCTCATATTTATGGCTTTTTTTCTCATCCATGACAGGACAGAATCTAAGGCTATTCGTTTTTATCGACTCTCTCTCTCTCTCTCTCTCTCTCTCTCTCTCTCCTACAATCATTATTGCAGAGACTATTCTGTTGAGGTCAGTGGAAGAATTCCTTCTCCTCTTAGGCGGGCTTTTACCCATTTACACATTGGCAATCGGTTATCCTCGGGTTCTGTGATTCGGTGACTACTTCTCTTCTCTCTCTCTCTCTCTCTCTACAGCCAAGGTTTGGAATTTTCTTCCTGCTTGTGTTTTTCCCTTATTTTTAAAACCTCTCTGTTCTAGGAAGCAGGTGTGTCACTTCCTTCGTGATTAAGTTTTACGATAGAAAAGGGAATTTTATTACCTATTGTCATGTATGTCTTAACGCAAGTGCAAGGCATGTTATATAACGCCGTCCGTAGGGGCGTTCACTTCAAAGCTGCAGCTAGATGTTGCGTAATGCTGCAGAGTATAAGTATAATCAGTTATTATTGTGTTAGTGTCGAATCCGACACACAGGCTTCGATCCTATCAATTCTACCTCATGTATGTAGAATATAATTCCTTATTGTGTATCGAGCTCCGATGCTCATATGTTTGTTGTGATTACATTATATATACTTTTGTATTTTGTATTCATCTCTTACCGCCTTCTTCTCAAATGTAGCAGAGCAAATAAACACGAGCTGAAAGATATAGCTTTATTATCGCCCTTCGTCCCCGGACGTCTGCGACGAGAATGGGACCAAACCTCAAATACTAAATACAACATTTTACCTTGCAGCTAAGAATGAAGAATTGTAGTATGTGTTATATATACCAACACATCACCTATCCCATTAGCTTTGCTACGAAAGGTATAGACGTTAGGACGATAGCCGTCGACTCGGTGATGTCGAACAGCACTCTTTGGCGGACGGATATCTTCAGATTTAATTGTAAGTGAAAGATTCCGGAACTGAACAAAATGCGTCACATATTTAGGGGAACTGTGTTTCAGGTGATGATTACGAAGTTTTATATCACTGAAAAAAAAATTGTATTTGTTAATCAGATTTCCTAATCTGATACTGACAGGCGCGCCTGCGTTAGCTATTCCGAGCTATATATGGTTGGTTCAAGAAAGCTGTCTCAAGTAGAAAGGGACACATACCCCTAAAGTTTGTGACTGTTCGATGGGAATCGGCTGTCACTGAGCAGACAACAGATGAGAGCCCTGTGACGGCACACCGACACTCACCCTATCAGAGCGTGCAGAATAGCGTTGAAGTCGAAGGGTGAAACACGTTCGGTAAACAGTTCCCAAACAGGTCGAGACAGCATCTCGTCTGCAGCGCAAAAATTCCTCTAGAACGTTTGTATGTTGTGCTGTTCTCACCGAAGTTGTGTTTTTTTTATTTATTTTTTTTTTTTATTATAATTCCATACCTGACTCCGACAGAGAATTCAAGAAAGTGTACACAGCACGTCAACAAATACAAAAGTTGCTCAAGTAAATCTTGTGCCAAATTTTACTACAAGCGTTTGTATAAGGCAGCTCTAAAAAGCCATAAGCTAAATTAACAGCTTTGGCTGCGATAAAGAGAACTTAGTGAAAGAATTCAATAAATTCAATATTTCTTACACAACCTTACCAAGAATTTCCACTTGTTCATACACACACACACACACACACACACACACATATATATATATATATATATATATATATATATATATATATATATATATATATATATATATATATATATATATATATATATATATATATATATATATATATGTGTGTGTGTGTGTGTGTGTATATCGGCATGCTTACTGTTTTCTATTTTTTTTTTTATTTCAAATGAGGTGCAAATAATCCCAAAAAATCAGTCATAACAGCGAAAAAATTTCGTAATACATTGAAAGTAAACTTCTCATGAAACTTTTTTGGTTTTTAACTCATAAATATTATGTATTTGTTCACATTCTCTCTCTCTCTCTCTCTCTCTCTCTCTCTCTCTCTCTCTCTAACGAACTGAAACCCAAAGCTGATGCCAACTGATTCACGTTGACAACGACTCAGACATCGTGTAACGAAAAATAAATTTAGAGCAAATCGGGTGGTCAGCAATTCTTGTCGAACTTTCCCATACTAATGAAGACAGGGTCCTATTTACACTTGTATGTTTTATGCCTCTATTTTTTTTTTTTTTTATCGGGCCTCGACAAATCAACTTAGAATGGATCGTTTTCACCACTTCCACACCATCAGTTTTGCGTCACCAGCAGCCGAGAATTGACGGGGCGTCGAAGGTACTGATGAACGGCAAATGTGCCAAGGCCATGACGCGTACGACGTTGGCTCGCATCCCACAACCCCCAGCAGGCTGGCGACTCGAGATGCCTCCCCGCGGCCTTTCCAAGAGATGAAAGACAATATTTTGTTTTGCCAGATGAAGGTGCGAGTTTTTGTTTGGCGCAGATCCCATGGCGCCGCTACTCGGAAAATATAGTGAATCAAAGCGTATTTTCGGGCGGGATCCTTGTTCGGAACGGCAACCTGCTCCCCGGCAGCGCAAATGTAGCTTGCGGATGTAGAAGGACGCTAAATTTGCATCTTTTCCACCTGAAGACGTTTGAAGAGTTCTGACCTGTCTTCTCTCTCTCTCTCTCTCTCTCTCTCTGTTCTGTGGAATCAAGCTTCATAAGCCTTGTGGCCCTGTAGGAGGGCAGTGCCGTCAGTGCATCTTACGGGTTTCTCTGTAGCCATTACTTAAAGTTGTTTGCGGCGTCCCTTCGGCCCCTGTTGCCAACCCCTTTCATTCCTGTATTGTTTCTCCGCTCATATTCTGTCTTTCATAGTGCAACTGCTATGAGGTTTTCCTCCTGTTAGACCTTTCAAATATTTTTACTCTCAATTTCCCTTTCAGCACTGAATGACCTCATAGGTCTCAGCACCTGGCCTTTGGCCAAACTTTTATCCATTCCATAAACCTTTTGGAAGTATTTGATTCAGATAACGAGGTTGCATCCGAATGTAATGTCTGTCGGAAGCGTCGAAATTTTTCCGTAAGGAACGCAAAGAACTTGATTTCACAGGTGCAGATAATATGAAACAACGATTTCTGCCAACTCATGATTCATTTTGACTGCTTTCACAGCACATGGACCTATGTGACTTAGCAGGAGAGTGTGTTCTTATTGTTATTATGCAATGTGATGCAAATGTCATTATTATTGTCGTTATTCATTTAATGATACGTCGGAAACTTAATTATCTAGGTGACTACAACTTCTGATTTTGAAATGTGCAGTCCCAGTGATAAAGCATTAAAAAAGGAATGGAATGAGTTGGTAGGAAGCAAAGGAGCCTGGTGTCTGGGTGTGAGAGGAAGGCTCCTTATTCACTCATAACAGAATACACGAATGGTGCCTTTCAAGAATATTTTTTGCGCGGGGCCTAGAAAAATTGGCAAGATAGATAATTATATACATCTGAAGACTTCATTGGCATTACTGATAGACCATAATGCCTTCTAAATTTGTTGGTAGGTATTGTAAAACTTTAATCGTAAACATATGACAGACAACAGAGAGTTGTCGAGGATTTTTTTTTTTTTTTATTGAGCCCAGACTTATTTTGTTTGGTATTCCTCAGTTTAGTATGTTATTACTGGTACTTTACTGGTGGCAGGACTGTTGGCTGATAGTGCTGTTCTGGTAAGTCAGTGGAATGCGAGTCATGTTCAGCAAGACTTCATTGTGCAATCTCGTATCGCTCTCGCTCTGGGCGTGGGTGACGCTACTGTTAAGGATTCTGAATATATGATATACTCCGTGGTACCATTAACTTCAAACTTTGCTTCACAGCGCTTGAAAATCTTATGATCTCATTCTTTCAGAAAGCCTGGCTTTGTTCGTGAGTATTTTAGCGGCTGCGCCTCGAAAACTAATGAGCACGTCTCGCTTTGCAGAGCTTTTCATCCCACATTCTGATGAGTGGCCAATACATATTGCCTTTCGTTCCCTTCTCTGCAAAACGGTGAAAGTCTCCTGAGGAATTGATGATGCCGGTTCTCCTAAGTGAGGAGGGTCTAACTATTCCTTAAAGTGCCAAGTAACATTGCAATTATTATGTGTTATATATGTTTCATGTGTTTGTTGGATGTTTTTATGGATTTCTGGACCGTTGAATTGATATTTTCTTTGTTTCCAGTTTAATGAAACACAAGCATTCTCCTCTTTAGTTAACAATATTTTGGATTTGCTCATTTAAGGGTAATAATCATAACGTTAATAATGATATCCCAGCTCTCTGTTCGAGAGCACAGTATTTTACCTAATTAACAAAGGTAAACTAAGCATGAAGTAAACACAGGGTGTACCCAAGTCTGTAAACAGATCCTGCATGGTCTACCAACAAATTTCATCTCGAAATGACCATTCGTCGTTTCCGCTTAGAAGCCCAATTGGATTTGCTCATTTGTAAACAGGATATTTCTAGAGGAAACTGAAACCGCTGCGTGAGATCCAAGTGGGTCCTGTTGGAGCGCAGCCTGGTTCCGGCTTTCTTTATTGCCTCAGTGAACAGGTCTGCCGGGAGCAGAGATTCTGAGATTCTGTCGCGAACATTTTGACGGACTCCTTCAACGCAGATTGCAAGTTTAAGTGATATCTCTCTCTCTCTCTCTCTCTCTCTCTCTCTCTCTCTCTCTCTCTCTCTCTCCATTTGCACAGTGGAATTATCTCTCTCTCTTTCTCTTTCCCTCTCTCTTTCCATCCATACAGTAGAATTAACTTCCGCTCTTTCTCTTTCCACATATTTAGTAAAATTTAACTGTTTTTATGCTCAAGCCTGAACTGGCGTTCGACCCCCGAACCAGCCGAGGAAAGGGACGTTATGGGGAGCGTTGACCCAAAGCAGTGAATGATGTACTTGGTCGTCAGTAGACAGGCGTGAGTGATCGGTGGTGCGACAAAATGTACATCACAATATGAATGAAACGGGAAGACCTGAGCGAGGTCATCCTCCCCAGACAGAGGAGAACTCATTCATCAAGTAGGCCTACTTCTACCTCTATCTCTTCAAACCAGAATCTTGGGCCAGTTTTAGTTTTACCATGTAAATAAATTCTCGCAATAAGTTTATCGCGTATAACGTTGCGTTTACGAAACAGTTAATAGCGAAAGTTGACTCGACTTGAAAACGTTGTAGAAGAGATGATGTAGCTATAGACCTAGCTTATGCTTAAACTGATAACCATTGTTTTACATCTGTTTAATTAAAAGAGTAATTTTTCCTGCATTTCGAATCTGAAATTAAACCCAAATTCATTTTTTATATATATATATATATATATATATATATATATATATATATATATATATATATATATATATATACACATATATATACAGTATGTATTGTGTATATTCTATATTCTGGGTATGTACTGGAATTTTAAACGTTTTAGCTACTAATTTCATGTGGATTTCACACAATTCTCATGAAAACTATTGCTTTGATTTATGGGGAATTTAATTACTTAGCTGTATACACCAGATGCTCCCATGTGTGTCATATGCTTCGTAAGTATATCTTTCATCAAATCTTATGCAATACATTTATTTCCTCGATGATTTCTCAACAGTATGCTCAAGCAAAAGAAGGGCAACTTTGTTCATTTTTTTTTTTTTTTTTTTTTTTACGAAATAGAGACATTATACTATATCCAGCTCAAATCCCGCCGCACTTCCCTCCTTCCCTAAATCGAGACTCGTTCAAATTGGACATTGATTTCTAGGCCGACGATTCCCTTTGCTGCCCTCCAGCTTCTCTTTCCAGCTCACCGGTGGCCTTCTTTTCTATTCAAGGTTTGAGAGAAGAGAGAGAGAGAGAGAGAGAGAGAGAGAGAGAGAGAGAGAGCACAAGGAAGCTTCGTAGGCCCTATGGCATTGGTCCTTTCAAAATGAATTCACGAATTAAAGTTTGTAAGGTGTTTGCCAAGACTTACATTGGTTTACTCAGTGATAATAGCAATATTAAATAGACTAAACAATGCTGCATACTGATCTCGATTCCTCATGAACTTTTCTCTCTCAATGTCGAATTATATATAGACAATGCACCACTCACGTCTGTCTTTCACGGATGCTCGCAATTTAACAGTTTCTGAGAATTTACTGTAGACAGTTGCATTCCAGCAGACGGATCTTTGTCTAGCCTACAGTTTCTAAGTCTCGTTCTCTTCTTACCTCCCCAGGCTTTTAGATTATACGCCAGTTTCATCTAATCGCCCTTATTCTCTCTACAGGGCCAGATCCTTTAAACTACTGATCCATAGTGAGAAGCATGGGAATAAGTGCAACGAAGTCCCACAGCGCTATGTCTGTGTTTTGTGCGTTTCAATAGTATTCCAGTTTCCAGGAGCTACAGGAGAACATTCCTGAGCACTGCTTGGATGGCAACATGACTCTTTAGTGGTTGATAAAACTATATAACTGAATACATTTTTTTTATTTTCTGTATTTATACATTTTTATATTTTAGGGAATTGTAGTATTTGAGAAAATTGTAGGCTGATGTATTTTGAAGGCTAAAGAAAAATTATTTTTAAAAAATTGTATTTTCTTCCCTAAGGCGCTCTTAAAACATATTAATAACATAATCGTTTGAATGTAAGTGGTGATGAAGTAATTTAGAAGAATTACGGGCACTTCAGCAAACTGTGCAACGAAAGACATCTTGCCATAAGGAACAAACAATTTATTGGTAGGTCTCTCTCTCTCTCTCTCTCTCTCTCTCTCTCTCTCTCTCTCTCTCTCTCTCTCTCTCTCTCTCTCTCTCTCTCTCTCCATTTATGTAGTACCATTTGAACAAATGTGGGAAAAAGATACTGATAACATACTAACACGTTTACTAAACAGTTTATTAATAAGTAATTTGGAAGGTTCTATTAATAAAATGGAACATTTTTGAGATTCATTTCATCAGGTGTTCAATCCCTAGCTGTATAAGAACGATGTCAATAAAACTTGATTGATATTGCAGTGATAAGTCGATTTATTTTTATCGATATTATTGTGCAACGTAACAAACTTTTATGAACTTAAAGAAGCTTAAAAATAAGTAAATACAGGAACTGCGCGCTCGCACATGCACACTAAATATATACAGATATATATATATATATATATATATATATATATATATATATATATATATATATATATATATATATATATTGTGTGTGTGTGTGTGTTGTATGTATGTATGTATATATATGTACACACACACGCATATATATATATATATATATATATATATATATATATATATATATATATATATATATATATATATATATATATATATATATATATATATATATATATATATATATATATATATATATATATATAATTAATTTCTAAAAACTCATATGTTCTTCGCCCACCTTATGATGACGTATTGTTTTCGAACCGAGATGTTGTTTACCTGGTGCTGTGAGGAAAGAGACTTCCGGTTCCGATGCTTCTGTCCAAGCAATACCAACTCAAAGACGGGAAGTTATGGTCAGATTTAAGATGTTCCCACATAACGATGTTTATTGCTTTGTGCATATTGATGCTTTCGCTTTACGAACAAATGCTGCTTCGGTTTGTTTGTGCGTTTCTCTGCGGAGTTCACGGCCCTGCGCGCTTTTAGTTCTCTGCTTCTTGAGCGAGAGGACATCACTGTTTGGCAAAACATGGCGGTCATTTTGTATCCTTCAAGTTACTTTTCGTCAGATGCTGAATGTTTCTGTATTTATTTCACTGATGTTATATTATATCATGTTCCTGACTGAGACACACTTATTTCTCAGTAATTTATGTTAGTTCGTATTTACCAGAATTGTCCCCAAATACATTATGAAAAGTCCTTGGAATGTTTGTTTACATTAACTCTCTCTCTCTCTCTCTCTCTCTCTCTCTCTCTCTCTCTCTCTCTCTCTCTCTCTCTCTCTCTCTCTTTCAGTGAATCTGGGCTTCTCTTCTCTTTTTGTCAAGCCTCTTTCGTATGCTCTCGCGCCACCCCGGAAGACTTTAAAATGTCTCCTTTGACCCACTTCGCTTATGACACGCGTCGGTGCCTTATTCCCTGACGATTCTTCCATTATATTTCGTGTGCTTTGTCTGCATTCAGGCCTTTGTTTATTTTCTCGTGCCTCATTTCACTCACTCCATCTGAGGACGTGATTGCTTTCCGTCTGAATTTCTCTCGAGTCCGTCATCGTTTTGTGAACAATGAGAGCTAATTAAATGTCATCATTCCCATTGTTTCATACCATTGTTATTCGTGGCATTGTGATCACCAAGTTTTTTGTCTTAGCCTAATGCAGAGACAGAATTAAAAATGGATTTTAGGCCAAAGCTATTTCAGGTTTGTTTTCACAAACCTGACTGATGAACAAATGACCTGTTACTGTGGTTGCGTGTGAATGATGGTCTCGGGTGATCCGACAGCCGTCAGTCCTTGGTGTTGTCAAAGAAAACGTCGTCTGTAAATTAAGCTTTGAAAATTGAGGGGTAACTATGTGTTTTGTGCCGAAGCCCCGTCTTCTTTTGTACTTTTAAGTTATGTAATTTGGGTGAGGAATTTAGGTCATTTCTGTTCATGAGATTAACGACAGTTGCTAAGTATGTCATTGCCGTAACGCCTAAAGGAAGTAATTGTTGAAGAATGCTTTTATTATGCCAGAATAATGAGCCATTTAACAAATTCAAACACATCAAGATCATCAACCAATTGTACTAATTATCATTATTTATATTGTGATTCCACTGCGGTGAGGGGAAAAGTCACAATACGAATGTTTTCTTTTAACATGTGAACAGACGCGTCAATGATCATTGTAAGAGTAAGTCACAAGAAAACTGAACGAAACAGAGAAAAGAATAATCGGGCAAAAGACAGAGGAAGCTGCAAATGGTATTTTTGCAGTTCGCACACTCACAGAAACATCGAACCAGGAAATAAGAAATATTACGACAATCTGAAAAGTGCAGAACCTTCAGGTGTGAAAGAAAGATGCAGAGTTGGTTTTAGGAAGACAAATGCGGCGCAGTAATATCAAGGCAACTTGGAGATAACCGTTTATTATTATTATTATTATTATTATTATTATTATTATTAACTTTCTAATCAGATGACTATCGAACAAAATGCCTGTACGCGAAAATGAGAAAGGCTGAAGAGGAAATAACAAATAGCAATAGAGGTAAATGGACGCATAAATAGGTACTGTACATAACGCATAAAGAGCAATGCAAGTCAGAAGCAGCACGCTGAAGGAGATAAAGCTAAAAAGTATTAGAAAAGATGGCATTATTTTTGGCTGTGAATATGACATCATTCAGCTCCTGTGTTTAGAAATGGATGAAGTCAAGCAGAAAAGTAGCGAATTATTAAAGTGATATTGAAGATGTTTATGAAATCTTTCCCGAAAATCTTTTATGATAATTTCATGATAAACACATGCATACGTATACATATATATATATATATATATATATATATATATATATATATATATATATATATATATATATATATATATATATATATATATATATATATATATATATATAAATATGTGTGTGAGTGTGTATAGACAGATAGGCAGATAATGAAATATTTACGTGTTGTGCAAGCACTTATCTTCAGTGAAAGGGTATTAATAGCCCCATATAGGTTTCCATTTCATACCAACAGACCCAGATAATTATGTTCTGAACAGTTCTGCGGTTTTGCACAGTTGGTTTCCCGGGTCTTCCGATCCTTATGGTCACGTGCTATTACCCTGAACTTTTTATTCATTGCTGACTTAACTTTTTTTGAACGTTAGTTTTTGTTTTAAATGATTTTCTTGGGAACGATTTTGTTTTCTTAGATTCAAAAACTGAAGACGCAGGGTTTTGGTGCAACGAGTCACGTAAACCTGAGGTTGATATTGTTTCGAGTGCCAAGTGAATCTCTAGAAAAACACACATTTGCAAGACACTGAAGCTGCGAATCTCTGTTCGTTTGAATCCAAGGATTCCTGGAGAGTCCCTAGAGAAGAAGCAGTTCGCGAGGCTCGACCAGATGAGTTTCAGTTCAATTAAGCGAAAGGGGATTTGTGCTCCCCCCTGTGGAGGTGGGGTCGCATTCGAGGTGGAGGTTTTGTATGCCTTTTATTTTTTATAACTTGGTGCAACGAGTGAAGTTTCGAAAATGCTTCTGAGACTTCGAACATTTAGTGGGATTTTCCGTGGTTGACTGAATGTGAAGTTATTTTGAATAATATTATCATGAGTAAACAGCGATGGAAGGTCGAATAGAATAGAATTTTTACTGATTCTTTAACTCTCCTATAAGTTGGTGTGTGTTAATCAATACAGCTTGAGATCAAGTTGAATAAATAAAGACGGTGGCCTATCTCGGCCAAGAAAAGAGCAATGTTAGCAAATATGTCCCAAAAACATATGTATGGAAGGAAACCCTATTCCAGAATACTTAAGACTATGTGGTAACCGCATTCCCGTGCAACTAGTTCGAGGACGATAGGTGAAAAAGTTTAAGTAGAAACACAATTTAAACTTGAAATTTTACTGAGGTAGATCATTTACTACATAGCAGTTTTTGTTCACCTACTAGACAAGTGACGCATACGTAGCACGTGTCTGTGTGTTGTTAGGTAACAGACTAATGGAGACCGCTTGTGTGTGTGTGTGTGTGTGACTGAGCACGTCGATGTGAAAGTTATTACTGGCGCTCAATCAAGCTGCAGGGAACTGCGATGACATTATTGCGTTTGTTGACTCTCTCCTCGAATTTCCCCTCTGTAAGCAGCCACGTGCCTTTCATAAATTTGACATTTTCGCAACGCGATATGTCTTTGCCGCCATAAGTTTTTTTTTTCTTTTGTGAATAAGGAAGTTTGTTGTTTATACGCTAATTTATTGTCATAACTGTGTGGTTTGCGATGCCAATCACGCTAGACTGTACGAACATGATTTCCTCTTACGATCAGGAAGTGCTTTACCTAATTACTGTTCCGCGTGTAAATTTCAAAATGCAAAGGCCGATCACGACAGACGTTTTAATGCCTCTTCCATTTCTGGTTCTGTGACAGCAAAATGAGAGGTGGAAGAGTCTGTTAGGAAAAACAGAAGCCGGAAGAGTGTTCCAAAGCTCGGCTGTAGAAAGAAAGAATCCGTTGCCAAACTGCGAGTCGTGGTTTGCCAAATTTCCCAGAAAAAGCATGGGACGTTTTAAAAGCTCACCTGAAGGACGTTACAGGAGAAACCGCTCGAGTTTTCAGAGTTATTTCTAAGGAGACGAATTACTTCTGAAAAGTAGATTTCCACACAACTGGAAAAAGATGGTATATTACGGCCACAACCGAAGTTTGTTTCCGTCCGTCTACGAAATAACTCCGATGCTTTCGATGGTAGGCCTATACGGTAAACTGCTACAGAGGGGTGGCTGAGGCTCCAGGCAAATGGAGAGTTGTTTTCACTGTGAGCTGGATCCGAATTTTGCTCCAGTTTATATTTGTTCCTTTATGACTTTCTTAACATTGGGATGCTGGGATTTTTTTTTTTTTTGAATGGTTCGTGGGCCAGGAGAAAGTTCGCTAATTATGAGATGGATCTGGATCTTTACGTTATCGAAAACCATTTTGTTCTTATTGCGAGATGTGTGTACTTATGAATTTCTACTAAAATATCTACAGGAAAAATGTAACGCTGCTCAAAACTGGTATTGTTTGTAAGGCAATGGGTAGCTACGCAGATGGGTGTGGCAATACTGTACATGCTGTAGATCATCTTCTGTGTTGTGTGAATATTGCTCTCTTATGAGGACGTAAGTTGCGTCGCAGGATTTATATCCTCCAGATAGAATAGCTGGAAGGGCAGTAAAGTTTCAGGCCATCGCGCTTTGGAAGATAGCCTCTTATCCCATCTTCCTTAAGCTTCATGTCGGTAGATAGTTTTTTTTTTTTTTTTTTGCCTTTGGTGTCTGTGCCTCGAGTTAGAGTGAGTATTGCCGTTGAGGTACAGTGGTATTACAGTGACCAGTTACTATGAAACTCTTCCACCCGCTCTGCTGCCAACCTATGGAATGGTTCTTCCAGCGGTTGCTTGGACTTTTACTACGCAAGCTCAGGAGAAGGTGTACTGCTGATAGACTGTCATAGCCCATAACCTCTTGGGCCAGTTTCAGTATTCTGACTTCGCTAGTCACTGCTCTTCATTTATGTATACATCTTTTGATTTGTTTGCCTTTATTATTTTTCTGTCGGTTTATCTTATGGTTCATGGCGGTTTCTCTCATCTTTCAAAGCTGGATAGTCTACTCTGTGGAAGTTTGATCCGTTGGTTTAAGGTGTTTTGGAGTGTTCATCGCATATTATCACATTTCTATAATAATCATTTGGGATTTGGGGCCGACGGGTTTTGGTGTAACTAATTTCTAATTGGTAATTACTGTTAATATCAATATATATATATATATATATATATATATATATATATATATATATATATATATATATATATATATATATATATATATATATGTATATATATACAGGTGCAACATAAGTAACGCCCTTTTTAATTTTATATCTTATAATGTATATTTTCTTTATTATTTTCTTTAATTAATTTGCTAAATCTTAATTTTTCAGATATTTTATACAACCATGAGATTAACAAAGGAACAGAGAGTAAAAGCAATTCAATTATACTATCAAAACAACAAAAATGGTGCTGAAACCGCAAGATTGTTATCAGCTGAATTTAACATCCCAGGGTGCAAAGCTTGATTAGAAAATTTGAATCCACAGGAAGTGTAAGTGATGCTCAAAGAGCGGGTAGGCCAGTTGTTGCAACAAGCTCAGAAAAGTCCAATGAACTACAAGAATCGTTGCTGCGTTCTCCTCAAAAATCCAGTAGGCGTCTTTCCGCAGAGTTACCAATTAGTATTTGTATTGAACATTATTAAACCGAATAAACAATATATTAATTTTGTTAATATATTATATTAATTTATTAACCTGTGGCAATATATTCATGTTCGAAAAAATAAAGGATAATCAAAAAGGCTTTAATTTTGTTCCACTTAAACAAAGGGCGTTACTTATGCTGCACCCTGTATATATATATATATATATATATATATATATATATATATATATATATATATATATATATATATATATATATATATATATATATATATATATATATATATATATATATATATATATATATATATATATATATATATATATATATATACTGTATATATTATGTATATATATATGTGTATGTGTTCTAAGATAGATATTAGAGTTCCATGGTATGTCCGCTTGCAGCAACCCTCATCTCCTTTACCAATAACTATGAAGAAAATTTAAACATTTATCCTCATCGGTGTTTGCAAAATCCTATGACCGGTTTCCTGAAAGGCCAATTCTTGAACATCGGCTACGAAGGTGCGCAGTTTTATGACCACCCATGATTGCCGGGGTTTCTCTTTTAATGGAATGAAAACTGACCTTGGGATAAGAATAAGTTGGATCCTGATTTGGAATACAATAAAAGAATTTGTGTCAGTGATTTCTATGAAATTTATTAGATACTTTGCCGTTCACAATGAAGTAAACAAGAAATGAGGCCTGCACCTTAACACAGGAATTCGAACTCTCGTGACCGTCTGTCTACGAATTACACTTAGTTTTAAGAAAAGAAAATGGAGTGTCATTTGTTTGTCAAGGCTTCATTATGACACCGCTTCCTGCTTTCGTTGAATGGTCCTCACTCTCCCCAGCATTATTTCCTGCTCGCGAAATGTAGTCATTATTGCTGCAGCCATAACCTCCTCCCCGCATTCCCCCCCCCCCCCCAAACACTCTCCGCACTGGCTCGCTTTTTACATTTGTTTTGTGGAGGAAACCCTGAGGAGGTGCTGGTGTTGTGGAGCCCTCGAGAATTCAAGTAGCACTGCATCTTTCAGACTCGCGTTAGTCTGTTGCTTTTGTTGCTAAATCCCCACGAAATATCAGATCTCTTGTTTTTTTTTAAGTCGTACGTAATTTACATAAAATTGTCATTTTTATGAAGAAAATTGTTAGGATTGTATTGCGCTTAGTCGGCCAAAGAGATTTAGCAATCAGACAAGCAGAGTTCGTCGTGTAGGGAACATTAAAATTGGTTTTTTGAACGCTAGTAATAAATGTTAAGACAGGAGAATATAGTTTGCTCTTGACAAAGGCGACTTGAAGTAATGTCGGTTGAAAAGGAAAAGACGACTGAATGACGTTTGAAAATATTTTCCTTTAATGTGGTAATAAGATGTAGGCTACATGAACGATTCCTTGAAAACAAGGATGCTCTAAATCTTGAGATGAGGTGTCTTTAGAACTGAACCGGCTACCCCTTAGCTTATCTGTTTGATAGTATTTTTGGACGCACCTTTCAATTTGAAAAGAAAAAAGATTAAGAAATACTCGGGTACAATTTAATTCCATGCTAAATAAAAGACAGCAGTTAGTGCTCACTCGCTACGCTATCTATCCTCTTCCTGCATTGTGGATATGGAAGGACTGGAGAGTGCACTGGCGCCCTCCTCATTTTTCTGATCTGCGAGGATTTCAATCCCAGTTTGGAAGGGAGGGCGATGTCCTGATTATCCGAAATCATTCAGTCATTTCTGAGACGTCATGGGCAGAGAGAAAGGCTGCTGAACAAACACACACACACACACACACACACACACACTCGGGTGAATACATAATCTTCAGCGTTGGCGGATGCGATAAAATGTGTTGAGTGCCAAGGCGGCCTTAAAGCCCGTAATAAATGCCAATATCAAGTGTCTTTTATCTAATTAGTATCGTGTACGTTCCTTTGAAGGAGATCGTTAATTCAACCCTCCTGTGTGAGACTACCGAATGTTACATGAATGTCGGTGATTGTTTTCAAGGTTAACTTGACAACAATCACGTTGGTTCGAATCAAGCCTTCTTTGTAGGGCTTCCTCGTCAGCACCTGAAAGAAGAAGCCAGTAGTTGGCGCGTGCGTCTGAGGGTCAGCTAGCATAGCATGTCAATGTCTGGTCCTCACGTCATGGCTGTAAGATATTTGTGTTTGTCAGTTGTTTACGCATCTTTGGGTATATGAGGCGGGCCAGTGACTTCCCAGTTATCGGTATCTGCAATTCAAATACCTCTTTCATACGAAGGTTTATTAACTTGAGAAACCAGCACATTAGGCCAACTTGTTTGTCTCCTGACGACGTTTCGCGTATCTGTAGTGTCTGGTTGTTATACTGATATGAAAGAAATGATATGAATCAAATCACTACGACAGTGATTTTTACAACGTTTGTTCTTGCCAGACATGGGAAAGGACAGACTTATATTTCTTACATGTTTTAGGAACACTAAATGTTCTCTTGAGGTAAACTGGCCATTGAGATGCTGCTTCCTACGAGTTGCACTGATGATTGTAGACTTGGCTGGATTTAAACTTCGTATATACGTCTCTGTAACATGAAAAGTGTACGAGAACACGAGATACGGAAAAGAAAACAAAGGAGGAATGGGGACATGGATTAAGAAATACAGGGCGAAGGTTAATGTGAATATTCAGTTAACGTCTCAAAGAATCCATATTTATATACAGTAGTTGATGATACATATGAGGACGAAAATAAAGAAAAATGCTCGTGTTATATAGGGCTACAAGGGCTTTCATAGAATATAGACTGTGGCATAGCACCGGAGAACAAAATATACTTAATATTTTCGTTTTACAAAGCGTTGCTTTGTAATAGGAACGTATTTATGTGCTTTTGTGCGTACTGGACAACTTCCTCGCTAATATAAGCCATTGACTGTACCATGATTACGATCGTGCGCCACTTATCTGTACCTTTTGAGGGCTGCAGAAGCAGTGATTTACAAAAGCAGCCAAAAGAGTAAATAAGTGCTAAGGACATCATTCTTTTCTTGAGGGACGGCAATCTTGCCTCGTCAATCTTCTGGCCACGATAGAAACCCCTGGGACGTCCTCATTTTTTCCCAGGGAGAACGTGGAATGCCTGTCAGTTCTTTTGCTTCATTATTTCCTAATTTGGGCGCAGTCTATATTGAAGTATTGAGCCTAAGATTTAAGACTGACATATACCAAGCAACTATGGGCGTGGTGTGGGCGACATTACCAAACATTTTCCTTGACTTGACGCCCAGCGATATATAGAGGGAAGAAGCAGATTCGTGACTTTACATAAGGTGAAAATGTATCTTAACTGACCGTGAAAACAAGAAAGCAACCCTCTATGCAAGTTGGGATGTCTCACAGTTCTGGAGTCGCTGCTGAGAGGAAATATGCTCTTTGCCCTGAAGGTCTTGGCGTCTCAGCCTGGGAGTCCCACCGGGGCCTCTTGAAGTAAAATCTCTCCTGTGACAGCAATCTGTATCTCGTCGTTTGTGGGGTATGAACCGGTCTAATTTCATGCCTAATTGCACTCCAAGATTTTCTGAAATTGACCATGAATTTCTGAGTTATTTTTTATCTTGTGGCTGGCGTGGCGACTTTTTATTCCTTAACGTCATTGAAGTACTCAAATGAGTCGGTAATAACTGTTGGAAATATTTTCCATTTTTATCAACCATCATATTTCTATAATTCTCGTTAGTTACCTTGAACTGACCTGTCTGTATACATCACATTTTGGTTGTCTTAGAATATTATTAAGTAAATATAACTTTGCACTTTATTTTAAATAATGATTAACTTCTAAAAAAATCGGCTATAAAACCAAGCAGTGTGGAACCGTCAGCCATTTAGTGCTTTAGACAGCGAAGAGGGAGTTGGAGTGATTTGACAGCAAAGTTCAAGAAAGGAAGCAGAATAGAGGTGAAGTAAAAGACTATAAAGTGGTTGCAGCTAGCGACAGAAGCGACGCTGCAAACATCGCCAGTAATGTCCACAGTGCACCTCGTGAGGTGCACTAATTGTACTGCCCCTCCCTTTTTGATTTAGGCTGAGTCTCTCTCTCTCTAGTGTAGGGGTTTTGACGATTTTGTAGATGATAAATAATGAAAGTAACTGACCAGATTTTTGGACTATGTGTAGCCTAACATGTGCCTTGAATGTACGGTAACCTCCAAAAGGAAAGATTAACAACACGCACGAGGTGTAAATATACAAACTAAGATTTGCCGAATTTCACAAGATAAATGTAAGAAGTTATCGACTGCTGCGTGTTACAAAGCCACTTGATAAGAGGGCAGGGAACACCCCCAGGTGGAAAATGGCTCGGGCGGCAGCTATGGAAAGACCCGAAGGTCTTTGCGCTGAGAGAAAAACGATGGAGATTATGCCAAGGGGAGGTTAATCGTTCAATGAGCTTCCTTTGCTTCATCGCTGTTAAGTAGACAGGCAAAGGAGCGGGTCCCCCAAATATGGGAGCAAGGAAGAACAAGAAAGAACAGTGTACAACATACTTATTACACTGAAAAGCAGAACACAGGCGTCGAAAGAAAACTTTTTAATTTTTAGAAGCAATTTTAATCATTTGAACAGAGTGACCTCACGGATACAAACTGTGAGCAACCTGAACATTCAAAATATTAATAGAAAATATGAAAGTTGTAGTAATTTTTTCAGCAAAAAATCGAACAGTGAGCTTGGAGGATAGACACAGAAATAGCTGAACTTTGCCTTTTGAGCAGTTAAACTTGAGTAGGTATGAAATGGTTTTCGTGACGCTTACCAGATGATGGCTTCCGTTTACAAAGAACAGAGAAATAATAAATGGGAAAAATATAAAGCTGATTTTAAAAAGTCAGATATTAAGGTAGAGTTTTAATCAAGTTTTTTACTTTTTTTTTTTTTTTTGCAAACTCAGCCCCTACTCTTCCAATGAGCGAAGTTAAGCACGGTTGAATCTAATCAGTATCACAGGCAAAAAAGTGATGAAATCACAAAAGGGGTAGTAAAGCCAAGACATGAGGCAGCTGTTGAGGTCAGGGGATGCAAAGTAATGGCAGGGCTTTACTCCGCAGCCTGATAAATTATGATGAAAGCAACAAGTAGAAGTAGGAGTCTTTTCATAATTACTATAGAAAGCGAGTGCCATTATAATGCACACAACTCTAACCTTACCATAAGAGATAGACACTGGCACTTCTTCAAGCAATACAATTTGAAGATATATAGCAAATGTATCCACTTAGAAGCGCACGATCATTATAAACGCAACGCTGCTTTGTGGGTAACATTTTTTTCTTCTTTGTCGTCGAGAATAATATGGTGAAGTCATTCTGATTGTTGCTGTTGCTGTTGCAAAGACTAGAGTAATGGTCAACAAAAACCTGGGGCGGGTCAGTGTTGGGAGGTACTGGAATCAGGCGTTCTTGCATAATTTTCACATCATCAGCAGCGGCTCGTCCGAACCGAAGCCTGTTCAATATGCGTATTATAATGGCACTGATTGAGAAAAGACTCTTACTTCTACTTTTCGCTTTCATCATAATTTATCAGGTTGCTGAGTACAGCCTTGCATCCTACCCCTTCTTTTGTATCCCCTGACCTCCATATCTGTCTCTTGCGGCTGGGCTTTAGTACCCCTTTGTGATTTCTTTACTTTTTTGCCTGTGATTTCAGTCCTTTTTTGCAATGGCAACGCCCTAGATCGAGAAAAATCTGGTAACAAAGGAATGGCTGTTATTTAGGTTTTAGATATAGTTTTCATAGACCTATGTGGCTTCTCTGTGATTATGGTCAGCGTAGCTCGTTTGTTGCATAATTATACAATTTATATACATAGCTACTGAGGCTCTTTATTTAGGGAAAGGTCAACAATCGCGAAAACCAAAACCCCACAGGTAAATTGAACGTGTGGGATAATTCTTAATTAAGACTAGACCACCCATGACCCATTGAGTTACGTATTTATTTATGACATTTTTTAACAAAAGGTCCATACCCCCTTCCATACCCATACCCAGATCCATACCATACCCATATGTATTCCATACCCATACCCATCTCCGTACCATACCCATACCCATACCTGTACCATAGGCTACCCATAACCATATATGTACCATACCCATATCTGTATACCTATATCCATACCTATACCCATACCATAACCATACCCATACCATACCATACCATACCCATATCTACCCATATCTATACTCATATCCATATCTCCATATCCATACCTGTACCATACCCATACCTGTACCATACCCCTACCCATACCTGTACCATAGGCAACCCATAACCATATATGTACCATACCCATATCTGTACCATACCCATACCTATACCCATACCATAACCATACCCATACCATACCCATACCTATACCCATATCCATATCCGTACCATACCCATACCATACCCATACCTATACCCATATCCATATCCGTACCATACCCATACCTGTACCATACCCATACCCCTACCCATACCCATATCCATACTCATACCTACAGCTAAATTAACCCTACTATAGCCGATTCACTTAAGGTAGATTCTTGGGCCTATGAGACGTTTGTTTGGCGGCCTCTGATTGGCTGGTACTGGGAGGTATGCTGCTCGCTCACCGTTTCATTTTAATGTCTGTAGCTCAAAAACTTGAAATATGTTTATATTTCTTCATTTATCTCATTTATGGTATGACCGAAACTTTCCTATCTTGTGTAAAACGTGAGATAAATGAAGAAATATAAAATTATTTCAAGTTTTCTGAGCTACAGACATTAAAATGAAACAGTGAGCGAGCTGCATACCTCCCAGTACCAGCCAATCAGAGGCCGCCAAACAAACGTCTCATAGGCTCAAGGATCTACCTTGAGTGAATCGGCTATAATAATAGCCAGCAAAAGTCTACGGGCAGAGCCAGCCCCGTTTACCTTCCAGTGTACAAAAAAACAAACAAACTAACAAACAAACAGACAAAAAATATTTCAGAGTTTCAGTGTTATATAAGCAGATAATTTACAGAAAGTCAGCCACTTGCTATTCACACACACTAAGAAAACGGTGTCACTTCTAATGTTGTGAGCAGTCTGTACCTGAGCATCAGGAAATTTGAATTTTGGGGGGTTAATTTGAATGGCCCTCTGTAACTTTAAAATTTCATTATTTCTAAAAACAAACCACGAAAGGCACCCCTCCAGAATACGAGCTTTCAGAAAAACTAAGTTTCACGGCTGTATCTTTTACCGTTATTGCTCCAGATATGTTAGGTCCCTCACCCATCCACCCACCCGCCCACCCTCTACCACATCTCCTGAACGATAAAAACGATATCTGGATCTCCGGAACGGCTTAACAGGTTTCAATGAAATTTGGCGTGATTAGAGACCTTAGTGGGAAACCTCTAAAGCTAAAGTTTCACCCCGGTCAGTTGAATATTTCTAGAGTTATAAAGGGTCAAAGTCGGGGTTTTTGTGTACTCTTGGTGGCTGGGCTTTACTAACCACCAACTACCGTGGCGGTTGATTTTGAAAGTCGACCGACAAGGAATAACAGAGACTTTTGCCACACCTCCTTTTGGTAGTTCTCGGGACACGACCGAGGCACAAGCAACTCCATCCCTAATTCCCGCGAAAGGCAACACCTGACTCCAGTTCCCATCGAAGGAGAAAAGGCGCCTAGGCGTAAATGTGCAATTTTGTTATTGTGAAGTTTAACAGACTCATAAAAATGTTATTCACACGAAAAACCGTATATTTCAATCGACAATACTCATTCCTTGGTCTTCCAAACCCTCAACTTCCCCGCGATGAAAATTCAAGGTATTTGTATTTACTGGCTAGTTGATGGTCACTAGGTTTTGGAAAAGTTAAGTATACCTTAGTTTAACCAGACCACTGAGCTGATTAACAGCTCTCCTAGGGCTGGCCCGAAAGATTGGATTTATTTTACGTGGCTAAGAACCAACTGGTTACCTAGCAACGGGACCTACAGCTTATTGTGGAATCCGAACCACATTATGATGAGAAATGAATTTCTATCACCTGAAATAAACTCCTCTAATTCTTCACTGGCCGGTCGGAGCGTCGAACGCTGGGCCAACAACGTGCTAGCCGAGAACTCTACCCACCCCTCCAATGAAGAACTTACTAGGTTTTGGAATCTGAGTGATATGCGCTCGGAAAAATGTCAGACCATTATTAAGGATTATTACACTTTAGAATCATAACATTTTAAAATAAAAGATTAATATGAAACACAGAGGAGCACTCCAATATCGTGACCCTGCCTACAAAGTAAGGTAGCACTGAGTGAAGCCGTCAACTGTGCCTGAGAAGCGTCACCCAGTAGCTCTTTCTTGACCATTCGACACTAACACGAAGAATGTTTTTATTACTGGATCATGGCCCTTATCCGACTAGGTACCGCCTGGCTTCCACCTGTTTCCTAAACTCAAATCCAACCTGAATGGTTACGATTTTTGCCTCAGTAGTGAAGTCATCCACGATGTGGAGGAGTATTGGGGACCAAAAGTCAACGTTCCACAGCGATTTAGCATGGTAGCGCATCGGTGAACTCAGTGGCATTAAGTTTAAGGGAGACTATGTTGAAAAATAACACAAGAACTCTTTACTTTTCCTGTAGCGCTTTCTAAGTGAGATCACTTCTGTAAGATTTTAACATTCAGAATTTTAAAAAAAGCAAAAAGTGATCGTCGCCCTCACTGTTGACAATTACATTAAAATTGTCAAATATTTGGTTCTAATGAAACCAACTGGTGACATTTCTTTTTTTTTTTTTACTTCAGTGATAAAGATATTGGCGCTGAATACTTGTAGATTTCACTTTTCAGTGTTATATCTGTTGTTTTTATGTCCCTCGTGACTTTTACACAACATAAATTAATGATAAATCTTTAGGTCTCATAGAGATTCTTTTATTAAAGGTAAATAAACAAGTGACTAAAGCCATATGCATCATCGGGGTTTGATACAGTGAACCCACAGTAGGCAGAGACCTGTTTGTTCCGTTGCTACACCAAACAATTTTGAGCAGATGTTCAAGCATAAGTAGCACAGATGTTTGAGTGAGATGAAGTGACTCTTCTATTACAATACGACTTCCGGTCTTTTGCATCCAAGTGTGTTCAGTGGTTCCCCATCCAGGGGACAGATCTTGGACTTGAATGAAATTGCTTGCGTGGGCGTTTTCTGTAGGAATATTGACAGCAAAGGTTAGATATTCATGTTGCAGTCCCTCTTATAAAAGTGCCAACATTTTTCTCCCGGCCTTGAGCAATTCTTTCCTAGAAAACGACAAGAAAACTACTGATAAGGTCGAGCACTACCAGTTTGCTTATCTTTTTTTTCACGAGCCTTACATTTCAAGTTCCATTCAACTGTGAGCTGTGTCACATCAGGTTCAGGTATGGACTAAAACAGTCCCTGTTTCGGCAGACTTTACAGCTGTTTCAAGTATGGACTGATTTTCATAGCATAGATCTTGTTTTTTTTTTGGGGGGAGGGGAACTACATAAGAATTGGACGTACAGCTCTCATTACAGCGTTATGCTCGATCATGTTCAGAGGTAAAGGTTGTCATCTCCGAAATGCTCCATCGTTTGATTCCTGCTGTTTGATGTAAATGCATCAACACCACAACAAAATGTTTCGTTCCTCTTGCAAAATTGAACTCCCTCTCTAATTTATAAACCCGCTGAATTGGTGAAAATGCTTACGGTACATGCTTGGGTGTTCGCAAGTTCGCACAACATGCTTGGCGGTATATTGTGGTGCCTGCATGCATGCAGGTCATTGGCATAGTGAATGCGTCCTATCATATAAAGATCCCATTCATTAGGCCTGTCCCCTCGAATTCCCAGAATATTTGCCTGCAAAGTTGATGTTTTCAGAGGTGAAAGATACTGCCTGAACTCCTGTCGTTCTAGAACGTTACATAACGTGTAGACAGTCTAAGAATAAACACACACACACACATACATACATACATATATATATATATATATATATATATATATATATATATATATATATATATATATATATATATATATATATATATATATGTGTGTGTGTGTGTGTGTGTGTGTGTGTGTGTGTGTGTACGTGTGTGTCTGTATGTATGTGTATACATACTTCTACAATTATATATATGTATATATTATATATTGTGTTTGCACTTACAGAGCTAATTATGGTGTATGTACAAGTGGAAAAATAACTGAGAGAGAGACAGACCCTGCTACAGAATTTACAGTATGGTTAAAGATAAACATTGCAAAAATAAACATGGCAGAGAAATTGGTTTAAATATGTCAAATGTACAGTATAAATGTAAAGCGGAAATTCATGGTTTTTAACTTCAGCTCAGTTTAATGTCATGCCGTGTGATAGTACGCATTGAAACCGGGTGAATATCTGTCTGAAGCTTCTTACAGTTCACTGCATTCAAATTAGGTCAGCGAAGAGGATAGTAAGGGGCGCAGTGCCTACGTTACAGGAATGTGTTCTCTTGTCTCTCAGTTTTTTCCTTTTAACCAAATAAACAAAACGTTGGCCAGATACTACGCTGGCTGATCAACAAGTCTAGTCGCCAAGGTCGGCGGCTCTGTAACGACTAAAGTCTTCTGGTCTCTACCGTTGTTGACGTCACTATTGTTGCTTTATTTAACCAAACAAAAACGATTATATATATATATATATATATATATATATATATATATATATATATATATATATATATATATATATACATATATATACATATATACATATATATGTATATATATATATATACATACATATGTATATATATATATATATATATATATATATATATATATATATATATATATATATATATATATATATATATATATATATATATATATATATATATATATATATATATATATATATATATATATATATATATATATATATATATATACATGCCCCATTACCCATTAGTTCTCTCTCTCTCTCTCTCTCTCTCTCTCTCTCTCTCTCTCTCTCTCTCTCTCTCTCTCTCTCTCTCTCTCGTATGTATTTATATACATATTTATAGACACATTCTTGGTTATATATGCAGACACTCTCATTCCTATGTATCGGAAAGACAGTTTAGTCATACAAATATTCCAACAGCTGTATATTGGTATTTATACTATATAATAGCAATTGAGGTTACGTATATTTTTAACATATCCCGCTAGCCTTCAAATAAGCCAAGTTCATTAGAGTTTGGTCCGGTAAGAAGTTGGAACGGCGACCGTATACCGTTGCAGCCAAGTTCCCTTGACCCTCCTAGATTCATAGGTTAGAAACTGAAAAATAAAAGCTTCTGACGTAAACCTGACATCCCCATCACACACACACACACACATACATAGCTGGGAAGACTTCGCAGCACGCAGAGAATGGCTTACCCCTAAATGGAATGTTTGGCTGAGTGCATTAAGTCACTGTCACCAAATTTAAAAAAAAAAAAAAAGCAAAGGTTTGAATCTTAAGTTCTTCTATGGTGTGGTGAATTCCACGTCAATCGGTTTTTAGCGTCCTAATTTTGCTGACTGTGAAAGTATCGTGTTAAATGAGTGAACTACTGTAACGCAATTGTATACATATTTATCCATACGACTTTTTCTCTTTTGGAAGTGGTGGTAGCAGAAGGGTATATGGCCGATTCCTCAGTAAGTCCCTAGGGGTGAGGTTGTTAGCCTCCGGACTTTTTTCTTTTTTCTTCTTCTTTTTTTCAGGAGCTGCTACTCATTTAGAGCTGGCTGGACTAGTGGCCGATACCTACATCTGAATAACCAATTAGTTGGTTGCTTTATTTTTATCATTGTGGTAACAGGTAATGATTTTAATACATCTCCAGTTTTTAAATCAGTTTCGACGATAAGTGATGCGTGCGGAACCTTCGTAAAATGAAGATACAACCAGGTAATAAGGTCTTAAGAAATCTTGAACGGAAAGCGATGAAATGCTGCAAAAGGGTAAGATCACAGCCGGCGGTATAATTGCTCAATATCCAATTAATGGGACGGTTTTTATTTCAGATCCTGGCTATAATGAGCTTATATTTCATTTACCTTGTCAAGTACCAAATTAATCGAAAGTTGCAACAAACCCGAGCAATCTGGTGCGAGCGAGAATGACTCAAAATGGAGTGCGGCAGCCAACAGAGTAAGCACGGTCAGATGAGTCTCAAGTTGTTGCGTCTTTGCGACCAATTAAGTTTTTAATGATCGTCATTTAATCTGCGTAATTATGTAGGTAGATTTGTGAATAGTATTTGCATTGGAAGTAGTAGGAGTCACTGGAATGGCTTCGTGAATGAAGTCCCATTTTTGGAATGGAATTTCGTGGCTTTTTTTCTCTCTTTCTTTATCTAATTTTTCTTGTCTTTATTCCTTAAAGTTGGAGAATATTGTTAGTGAAGAGATGAGTAAATGTTTCACATGAAATATTAAGTACTAGATCCAGGTACACGCTTTTTACATAATTATCTCTCTCTCTCTCTCTCTCTCTCTCTCTCTCTCTCTCTCTCTCTCTCTCTCAGCGGTTCATTGGCAACGTGTTACCTAAGCAAGAATGTTTGGACAATCAATAATATTACAGTGTTGAAATGAATATTATATAATCCCATGACGAGCGGTAGAACGTGAAGGATCAAGCCACAAGAAAATACTTGGAAGCCACCTGGAAAGGTCAACTTCATCGGCCTGTCACCATCGCCATAGAAATGTCATTATCTTCTGGCCCTGTCTGCCAGTGCACGTTCGCAGTTTTCAGAAGTTAGCCTCAAGACAGAATTCATCATGTAAAATTAGTTAGTGCAGGTTCTCGAAAATGTTAAGCATACCTTAGTTTAACCAGACGACTGAGCTGATTAACAGCTCTCCTATAGGGAGGGCTGGCCCGAAGGATTAGACTTATTTTACGTGGCTAAGAACCAATTGGTTACCTAGCAACGGGACCTACAGCTTATTGTGGAATCCGAACCACATTATGCCGAGAAATGAATTTCTATCACCAGAAATAAATTCCTCTTATTCTTCCTTGGTCGGTCGGAGATTCGAACTCACGGCCAGCAGAGTGCTAGCTGAGAACGGAACCCACTCACCCAACGAGGAACTAGTGCAGGTTCTCGGACCAAACTTTCAGATATCAGTCAATTATGCAGAATCAGAAAGAGAGTGAACCTTTTGCCTAGGTATAGAGTTAGTTGTCATATGCAACTGTGGTCTTGTGCTTGAAAAATTACATGACTCCTATGCTTTTCGTTCTTTCGTATGTAAGAATGTTTACATGTCCAAAAGTAAGAGATGTTATTTAGAAACATGAGTCACACGTCAAGCGTGCAATGAAGACACTGAATCATTTCCGAACCTGCAATCAACATTGCGCGTCGATCCGCGTTGAAGCGCTAGTCAACATTCCGTGACACTATGGACTTGAACGCCCACAGCGATTATCGACTTGTATTTTACGTGACAATGACGGCATTTATAGTCTAGCTACGAAAGGTGGAGACTTTCCTATAATTAGAGGCGTTGACATGTTTCTCATCTTGCCGAAGGAGATATTTAATTCTAATCCAAAAGGTAGGTACACTTTTTCAGGATTAACCCCCAGGTTAAGGTTAATCCTGAGAATGGACATATTCGAACATTCAATCCAACTATGTTTTTACTTACAAGTGAACTCGTTTTTAAATAATATATGCAAGTGTATGCATGCATATGTATAAATGTATAATGTTTATAACTAAATTTTGTATTAAAAATATGAAAAATATACAGCAAGGTCCAAGTATAAGGTTTTGATGTTTGTGTTTAGGGTTTTGCTTTTGTACTGACGAGTGGATAATGCCCTACTTACTTTGACCCGCGGTCACTTCACTTAATCATCCATGCACGAGGAAACGGCAGCGCCGCTCAAAAATAATGCCAAATCCAGGACCCACTTATGCAGGTCAGCCAAACAAGAGATTACCGATGACTCACGCTAAAGAAGTCGTCAACTGAGCCCCAACACCTAGACCGCCCTGACCCAGCTCAGTTACCTTCAGTACAGTACGTGGTGTTATCTTGTGCTATTTCATCTAAAATGCCTAATAACTGTTCTGTCTGTGGATGTCCAAATACCAAAAGGAAAATTAAAGACAGGGCATTAAATATTTTAGGTTTCCGAAAGATAAACATCACTGTGGCAAGTGGATAAATGCGGTTCGCCATTTCGATCCAATCAATCCCAAGTATATATGCAGTGGTGTGTTCAGTTCCCTTCAGTCCACAAGATCACATCGATGATGTGAAATCACGGTTGCTGAACACTGAAAGCCCCAGAAATAGAGGATGTTAAAGGAAGGTGCAATCCCAACACTTCAATCGCCAAAAGGTGAATTGAATCATCTCTGGAACATGAAATACCTTTGCCTATATTGATTAGTACGATTCAAAACACGCACACACACATATAGATATATACTTAGAGATAATATCGTGTTATAAAGAGAGCTAAATTGAAAATGATCATTTCATAATCACGCTTTCTCTTTTTACTGTCCGAAATAATCGTATGAGAAGCATCAAAGGCCCGAGAAGAGAAATCACAGAAATGTGTCTAAAATTTTTGTAAGAAGTTCTTAATAATGAACAAGAAAAGGGTAATTTTGAGCATGAAGATTTCAGTGAAATTATTGTGCATGACAAGGAAATCCAAATAATTCTTGCATCGTAGAAAAAGATAAATATTATTCCAGAAGAGACAAGAAATGAAATGAAAAAATTAAAAGAAGAGGTAAACCGTCTTCAAGAAGAAAGTGTTTAATTAAAAGAATGTATATATCTCATCTAAATGGAAATGTTTTTCAAATTATAAGGAATGTAGTTATAAAAAGAAGAGAGTATATCAGAACCTTTTTCAGTAAAACTCAAATTAAGGCTATTATAACAAAGAGAGTGAGTGAATGGAGCAATGAAGATATTGCCTCAGCCTTAACACTAGTAGGTCTAAGTCCTAAGTGCTAAAGGTATTTGCGACTGGAAAAAAGATATCCCTTGCCATGTGAAAGCATACTGAAAGATAGAGCAAGTCATTTCTACTGCGAAGCGGGAATTTTGAGAATCGTCTTGTCATTATTGCGAGCTCAAGCTGACACAATTACTACAAATGAAAAAATTGTATATCTATCAGTAATGAATGGTGCTACGATAAAGGTACGGATGTGTTATGTAAACCGCATGACAGAGTTTTAGTAGTCATATTGCACGGTCTTATTGGAAAGTGGAAGCAACCTATTTGTTATGACTTTGACCAATCAAGTGTAAAGAAAGTGTTAGTAGATTTTATAGTTAATATGGAGTTTATTGGGTATCCAGTAGTTGCAGTTGTTCATGATTTAGAATCAACCAGCCTTTGCATACGGTGGAAGGAACTTGATATTAATCGACTTGAAAATAAAACTTCATTGAAAAAGCCCAGTGCCGGAAGAGAAGTATATGGTTTTGCTGATGTCCCCCATCTAATGAAATTGATTAGAAATAACTTAGTTCATTCAGGGTTTTATCTGAACAGTAAAGATCTCGTATCTGATGCATGGATTCGAGAAATGTTGAGCAAAAGTTTAGAAATGTATTTAACAAGTGCTATGTTCAGAGATTTAGATTTTGAAATTCACCCAGAAGGTACTGAGGAATCACAGAAAGAGAATTCAAATGAAGGTAATGAAAAGACAGGGACAGCTATAATCGAAGAGGAAGCTCTTAAATATATAGGTGGTACATTGTGAAAAATTCTGTGCAAAATATCCCAGTTTAGGTAAGAAAGCGGCACAAGACAGACAGACAAATGAGTCATGGATAAAAATGATAAACAGAGGGGAACTGTATGTACCTTCAGCTGAATTTTTTTCACTTGTGTGAAATCTCCACCGCAATACACGGTAAATCTCTTTTAGAAGGGAAGGAATGCATAAAGACTCTTGTTACTCCGATTGATATCTCTGATAAGATAAAATTTTTTGCAAAAATATCAGTCTACTTTACGATTAGGCATTTTAACAATCAGATTAAAGTAAAGCGAAAGAGGGAAGGTGAAACAAATAGGGGAGATGCCAAAAAAAAAAAAAGACTAAAACTAAATATGTGAATGAGTTTATAAACTATTACTTCTTGTATGATGTTATATTCAGATTAAGTTAAATACAAACAAAGGTGGAATAGCGTATTTGTATTTAACATGCATGCTACACGATAAACCCTAAGTAACCACAGGAACTTTTTGGATGAAGTGAAATAAGAGAGAGAAGGCGGAGTAGCTGCGATTAAAAAATAAAATGCAAAGAAAGTAAAGCTGAAGTGCGATGCGTCACACAGGCTTGGGGCCCAGGTAGCGTCGGGGTGAAAGAAAGAAAGAAAGAAAATGCCCACTTCCGCCTGGCTGACTTGTATAAGTGGGTCCTGGCCAAATCTACCAAATTATCACTGTCTTTACTGAAAAGTTTGAAGGGAATTAAGAAAATCTGGCAGAGGTGCTAATCGCCTTCGAGCCTCAACCTTTTGTGCCAGACCTTGGCCAGACTATGGTAATCACTCTTATCAGATAAACAGTCCGATATTATTATAATAAAGATTTCCTCAATGTAGGTCGAGGATGCACTAGTTTGTTTTTTACAATATAATTTAAGACATCGGTAGAACTGAAGTTTTTAACATGGAAATTGTTTAAAATGTCCTCAGTTGAAATGCATTATGATCTCAAAATATGTGTTGCGACATCCACTAAATGTAATAAAATCACCGGGGAGGATATAGTCTACTCTTATGGATTGCTCTTAATGTAGAAATTATATTCTCGGTAAGTTACTGTAACATCACCACTGTGGAAGTACTGATGGCAATTATACATTTATTTGTAAGCTATGAAATGCACTGGAAGTATGAGACCTTCTGGAAAATCAAGTTCATCCAGAATTTTTTTGACCTGATTTCTGCCTCCACATTTCATTTCAATCCAGTCAGTTTCAGAGATTTAGAAGTAAAATGAAAACTAATAAGGGAAACATGAGGTGCTTCTTGGATTCCATCTGAGAGTTAGTAGAAAGAAACTGTAAGACGCCTTTCCATGACCTCAAGGCATATTTTCTAATAAGCGAATTTTGCAATGCTACGAGTTATGAATTGTTGAGGAAATGGACCTTCCCCCCTTTAAATGAGCCTCGCCCACTCCCCTCTGTTAATCACTACAGTGGCTAACAATAACATTCCAAAGGCCAGTTAATGGTCTAGTGGCCATCGAAGTGATTAACTAAGGGGATTATAATACCAGATTTTAATAATTGGCCTTTGGTAATGTATGGAAGAGTGAATGTTATAGTTAGCCACCAGAGTGATTAACGAGGGTGATTATGATACCAGGCTATAAATTGGCCTTTGGTAAGGTGAAAAGGATGAATAGTATAGTTAACCGTCAAATTGATTAAAGGACAGGATTAAAACCCTAGACTTTATTAACTGGTCTTTGGTAAGGTATACTGGAGTGAATGTTAATTAGAGGAATTTATTTCTGGTGATAGAAATTCATTTCTCGCTATAAGCTGTAGGTCCCGTTGCTAGGTAACCAATTGGTTCTTAGCCACGTAAAATAAGTCTAAACCTTCGGGCCATCCCTAGGAGAGCTGTCAATCAGCTCAGTGGTCTGGTTAAACTAAGGTATACTTAACTTATAGTTAGCCTCCAAAGTGATTAACAGAAGGGATTATAATACTAGGTGTTGTTAACTGGCCTTTGGTAACATGTAGAGGAATGAATGTTATCATAAACCACCAAAGTGATTAATGAATGATTATAATAATAGACTTTATCAATTGGCATTTGGTAAGGTGTAGATTAATAAATGTTATAGTTAGCCACCAAAATAATTAACGAATAAGATTATAATACTACTCTTTTAACTGGCCTTTGGTAACAAGTAGAGGAATGAATGTTATTGTTAGCCACCAAAGTGATTAACGGAGGAGATTATAATACTAGACTTTATTAACTGGCATTTGGTAAGGTATACTGGAGTGAATCTTACAGTTAGCCACCAAAGTGATTAACGGAGGAGATTATAATACTAGACTTTATTAACTGGCATTTGGTAAGGTATACTGGAGTGAATCTTACAGTTAGCCACCAAAGTGATTAACGGAGAGGGTCATAATGCTATTCCCTATTAATTAGCCTTTGGTAAGGTGTAGAGGAGTGAATATTATAATTAGTCACCAAAGTGGTTAACAGAGAGATTATAATATTACAGTTTATTAACAGGCCTTTGGAGAGGTGGAGATTAGTGGATGTTATTGTTAGTCACCAAAGTGAGTGACAGAGGGGATTATACTGCTAGACTTCATTATCTTTTCTAGATAGTAAGTCATATGTATACCAAGTTTGGTTGAAATTGCTCAATGCGTTTTAGAGTTATGCTGGAACATACACACAAACACACACACACACCAACACATAAATACATATATACATACATTCATTTTTATATACATAGCTTTAATGTGTGTTTGTGCATGTGTAGATTTGTGATTGTGTGTGTGTGTCAATTAGTGTGTGCATGTAAGCAAATAGCAATAAAATAAAAACCAAACTTCAGTACCAAGCGCTTTCATATTTATCTGCTCATCTTTGAAGGACAAAGTAATGTCTCTGCTTCACTTCATGAGGTGCATCAATTTCCTTTAGCTCATTATGCATCACTAAATTTTGTTACCGAATTATAGTTGTCAAGATCCTAGGTGCCATACCGTAAGGGCTTTCTCGAAGTAAGAGGTGGTGCGGTGCTGTTGTCTCGATTTTGCGAAAGCATTCCTGCGCCACATTAGAGCTGGTAGGGGAAGTTAATTTTCTGCTGCAGAAGTATGTGAAATTGATTTATTAGCGTTGGCTCCGCCACCTTGAATACACTTGTTTACTGTCAACAAAACAAAACCTTGGTACGTAAGCCTCAGGTGCCTGTAGCCTTCTTAGTAGACAGAGTCCCCCCTGAACTGAAGTTGCACTTTTTAGAATTAAAATAAGATGTTAGTAAACACGTCGTTGTTTGTTGACTTCCTGGGAAGAGAGCGACGGCTTGCCCTGAAACCTTATGCCCGCTCACCTTCGGCGTGTGGGTATTTCTGGCAAAATTCCTGCACGCTCTCCAACGTGGCAATTTAATCTTACATTATGTTGTGGGAATCACATTCAGGATTTTTTTTTTTTTATTCTGAGTAAAGAATTGTCCTTGAGGTAATCAAGATTTTGTCAGAACTTGAAGACCCAGGCTTCTGCGAGAATTTTAACTCTATTGCCAATTTAAAGAGAACATTATTTCATTAATTCAGTTGGAGGTTTAACAGCAGGAGCATAAGCTTTGTAGACTCGTGTGGAGAAAGGAAAGGATTTTCAAAATTTGACCTCGATTTTCATCTTGTTAACATTTTACAGGTCTTAGCGTTTTCATTGTCCTCAGTATCATTATACAGTAGTTTCATTATATTATTTCTTTTATTTTTGACGTCTAAAGGAGTTAGTAGACGAAGAAATTTATGCTACAAAACTAACGTAATACTTAGGGATCCTTTTCCTGGTATTTATCAGTCGAACTCGAGAGAGCGCTCCTCCTCTGTGATATACCCCCAGAAAGAAGGAAGCGGGAATGAGCTTATTTGGGAAGAGGATTTGAATCGTACTCTGTTGATTGTTTTATTGTTACGTGTTTGAGGGCGTGGATGGCCTTCAGAAGCTGAAATCGTCTCAGTTTAACAGGAAGAAAACAACTGTCCCGATCGGAGAACACCAAACAAGATCAAGAGAGACTTGGCTGAATTTATTTATTTGTTAGTTAGCAATGCTCACTGAATTCTCGGTTCTTTCCTGACACTTCTTTACCTCGGCTAAGGCTCACCACTAACAACTTGACGGACACCGAAAGGTTTGATACGGTTGGAAACGAAACCATTTTTTCTTTTATTTTTTAACAATCAGGATTCATGATTTTACAGATATATGGGCAACTACAGGCTGCTTTTTACGAGCAAGAGTCTACTGTAATAACCACAATAACAAAAACAACCATGAAATATAAACAGTCTCCACTCACCTTTGTCAAATCCGATGGAGGTGAGAGACTGGTGCTGGTACAAGGACGGGACGCTGTCCGGTGAAGGGAGTCTGTGCGCCATTGCGCGTAAATGAAGATCCCTTCTACCCGTTCCTTTGCACGAGTGACGTCGACCCTCCTCCCCACCAGGTCCGGCCTGCTTTTGCTAGTTCCTTCAACGCCTTCTCTTCTCTCGCTCAGTGAAATGGTATATAGGATCTGAGCATGAACGCCTTCGATGCTGAAGGTAGAGAAGTTACCTAGTGTTTTTCTAACCTGTGCTTGCTGTAGTAGTATGGACTGGTTGCTCGTTGTACACTGCGAATGGTGATATTAGTAATTGTTAATGTATGTGGCAAACAGAAGGCGAAATAACATTCTCTTGTAGCATCCAACTGCTTACTGAAAATTTGCTTGGAAAGACCCCTTAAACATTCACTTTGCATCTACTTCATTCAAGGTTAATTTCATTTAGCTTTAGATATTCCACAGGAATGCCATAGTGACCTAAGACTTTCCACAATACTGATTTTGGACGTTGTCAGATGCCTTTTTATAATCAATAAAGGCCATTTGAAGGGAATGTTGAAATTCCATGTCCTACATAATACATATTTGATCTGTGCAGCTCCTGCCTCTTCTGAAACCAACTTGTTTATTTCCAGGCTTTTTATCAGTTTCTTCCTCAAGCCTATTGAGAGTAAGCCCTTTAGAGTCTTTCATTGCAACTAATGTAATTGCAAAGCCGCTGTAGCTACCACTCTCAGTCAGGTCCAGTTCCTAACATCAGGCTCTGTTTTCTCATTTCATATTCTGTAAAACGATATAGTTCGTTACATGGCATCATTTCAGACTTCATCTGATGTTCTCCATCTCATCATAAGTTTCTTCATTACTGACACCACCACAAAAAAGCACATTCATCCATACGCACGCGCTGGTCTTCTTTAGCTTCTGGTAAGTTCCTCGTTGGGAGAGTCGGTAGAGTTGTCGGCTAGCACTCGTTAGGCCCCAAGTTCGATTCTCCAGCCGGCTAATGAGGAATTAATTTCTGGTGATACAAATTCATTTCTCGCTATAATGTGGTTCGGATTCCACAATAAGCTGTAGGTCCCGTTGCTAGGTGACCAATTCGTTCTTAGCCACGTAAAATAAGTCTAATCCTTCGGGCCAGCCTTAGGAGAGCTGTTAATCAGCTCATGGTCTGGTAAAATTAAGGTATACTTAACTTTAACTTTTAGCTTCTGGTATATAAATCAAATGATCCCCTCATTACTGATGTTATTATTAGCCCATCTCTCCTTTTGACAAGCATTTCCCTTCGTTTTTCTTTTTCACTTTTCACCCTTGGATACTTTTCATTAATAATTCTGTGGGCTACCCTAACACTAATGCCACTCCCTGCATGCATGCTTTGTTAACATCGTCAGCCTGTTTGTCCGAGTAGGCTTTCTGTCTCCTCTGGGTCGTAATTTACACTGTTTAGCCTTGAGTGCTGAGCATGATCTGCTTTGCGCTCAGCATCGCCTCCCTGAAATTTGTCTACATCTACTACTGACTTCGGTCTGTTTTTTATTGTATTCCAGTTCCCATCCGATAACCAAGGTTTCGGTTTTGCTATCCCATGTCTTAGAATTCTTTTACAGCAGACTTATGTGCATTCCTGGAGTTAAACTAGTCCTCATTCATCGTCTGCTCCACCTCAGAGTTAAACTAGTCCTCATTCATCGCCTGCTCCACCTCAGACAGCCCTTCGTTGGCTGAGTCGGTTGAGCTTCAGACTGTCACTCGATGGGCTGGAGTTCAATTCCCCACCGCTGACGAAAGAGTTAGAGGAAATTATTTCTGGTGATAGAAATTCATTTCTCGCTATAATGTGGTTTGCATTCCACAGTAAGCTGTAGGTCCCTGTTGCTAGGCAACCAATTGGTTCTTAGCCACGTAAAATAAGTGTAATCCTTCGGGCCAGCCCTAGGAGAGCTGTTAATCAGCTCAGTGGTCTGGTTAAACTGAGGTACACTTAACTTTGTGCAAGGAACCTGTTCATTCTTAAACTATTAGCAGTTTTACGTAGATGCAGTCCATCGAACATATCAGGACCACTCACTCTATTTTAAGTCAGTGTACCTGATAATTCCACCTTGTGAGCTATGTCTTAATTCTTATTATTTTTTCCGAATCCTCGCTGAGAAGACCTCAGGAGACCAAGCCTAGTCATGTCGCATTCAGTATTTAGATACGTAATCAGTATTGTTAATCTAGATAAAACGATGTTTGTTTTCTACCTGGTGCTCTGCACCGCTCTCGGTTAAGGCCGAACGTAATCTTGAGATCCCGTCAGAAGAGTCTTTTGGGGATGGCGATAAAGATGTTATGAGTGTAGGTGGTCGGTTTATTTGTGCACTCAAAAAAAAAAAAACAAACAAAAATTTGAGTTAATCGTAATTGAGCTTCCACTGTTAATATTGCATGCACGTTGCCGGAATGATTTTTCGGACTAGATACACACGAGTGATTTGGAATTTACCATCTGAAAACAATAAGCCATAGAAGTGCCACAGAGAGCCTGAAATGTCTTCAGAAGATAAAAAGCTACCTGCGGTATTAAAGGAAAAGCAGCAAATGATATTTATCACCTTAACTGGTTATCAGGCGTTTCTTCCACAACGGAATTTGTGAGAGTTTCGCTCTTATATCAAATTTAGTGTTCTTCAGTGGAAGATCAGGGAAGGTCGTAGGATCATTTACTGTACTTAAATACCTTCCACAGAAATTGCAACTATGCTTCTCTTTTAATATATATATATATATATATATATATATATATATATATATATATATATATATATATATATATATATATATATATAAAACATTACAGGTGAAAAAATAAGAGATGGGGTGTAAGTCTGACCGGTTTCGACTTTATTTCTAATGGCTTGTAAATAAAGTCGAAACCAGTCAGGACCTACACCCCGTCTCATTTTTTCGCCTGTGGTAATACGTAATAAACGAATCACGTGATAAAGTGGTTATAATCATACACGTGATAAAGTGGTTATAATCATATATATATAGTATGTATATATATATATATATATATATATATATATATATATATATATATATATATATATATATATATATATATATGTATATATATATATATATATATATATATATATATATATATATATGTGTGTTTTTGTGTGTGTGTGATTATATGTATAAACTTTCATAGCTTCAAATAAGTTTTTAAAAGCCAACAATAATAAAAGACGTAATGCTTTCATGCGCACCAACTTCACCTTTAGTTTTCTCTCGATATTGTATATGTTGTATAAGAAAGCCCTTATGGACGGATTATGAGGACAGTCATTAGAGCCTGAGGTCCCTGTTTGGACACCCTGCCTCAGACTCTGATGGTTGTTTTGAGACAGAGCCTTCATTTTGTATGGAAGGCGCTCTGGCGATTGTTGATATACTGGACACCCATGAGACAGTTGCTGGCTTCCTCAAATGACGGCTGCTTAGTTGTGAGGAGACCCAGTTCTTCCATGCTTTATTTGATGTGTTGCTTGAGAAGCAAGACATCAAATCAAGTAAAGCATGCTGCAACGCTCTGGACATTGTGGCAGAGTGAAGGGATGTTTGTTGGTCATTCTCCTGACTAACATGCTTTCGCAGAATAGAGTGCTCATAACTGGTAAAGATAATAACAGAGCAAAAGTAAAAAAAAAGGAGTAAGATTAAATATAGATAGAATTAGCTGTAAACGGCGAGTCAATCGTAGCTTAAGAAGTAAATTGTGAGTTGATGCACCCTCATGCAAGGATATTCAAACAGAACACTGCATAGATACTGTGCAAACCAAGATTCAAGAATATTGGTTGTATGGTCAACCGCTGGTGTAAAATTGCTACTTATGGTAATTGAGGTGACACGGCCTCCACTATACAGTATATACTGACATAAATGCATACCTCAAGGGTCTGTGCAAAACAGTAATGAAGAAAGTTAATCCTGAGCGACCTTGGTTAATCAGAGGAAAGTGGAAAAAGAACTCGGATCGGCTGAATCAAGGCCTTATGACATGACGATGTCCAGAACAAGTGATGTCTGATATAGCGCGTGCAGGAATGTTCAGAAGAGGTTACCTTACAACAGAAAACAATTATTGTCAAGCCTCGATGAACCACATACTTATGAAGTCCCGAGGCTTTTCATTCACTGCTTTAAGGAACTGTGGAAACCCTCCCCAGGGACCATTACTCCTTGCACGGACAAACTCGGAACATTAATCATTCTCAGAGCACTTGACGAAATTGGTAAGTTTTGAATAAGAATCAATAATAAAGTTTTTTTTTTCTTCCATGAATCACATGCAGCATTAAATGAGACAAGCGTCAGAGAAAAGCTGAGAAAGAAAGGACGAAACTAAAGTAGTGGAATCACCCATGTATACTGTATATGTGTGGGTTAGTTCGAGACTGCTGAAATCCATTGTTGACAAAGAGAGGGGCCGCAAGAAGGGGAGACAGTGGATAACCAAGGAATACCTCTGGAAAAGGGAAAAGGCCAGCTATAGATCTGTTAATTGCAATTAAAATAAGAAAAAAAAATCTGTGTACCAAGACAAGGAGACAAGTACAGCCATCTACAAGAACTTTGACAGTCAGGATTTGGCATAAGACTCAACCCTGTTCCAGTCAAAAGCCGAGTTCACACGATCATTCGGTATTTCCGTGAATGTCATTCTGACTGACCGTGTGAACTGTAGAATGATGGAATGTCAGTCACGAAAACCGTGAATGATGGATTTCAATATATTTTAAATCAGTCATTCACGGGCATCATTCTTGTGGGCGGAACTTATGGGATGAGTGAAAGACTGATGATCGTCTGTTGTCCTGAATGTCATTCGTGTCAGTCAGTGTTCTCAAGTTCTCTGTGAAGCGTACTTCAGCGCCGAGATGGCAACGCTTTCTGAAAATAGCAACAGCAAGCTTTGCTGCAGGATTTCATTGATATGTATAAAGAAACGCCCGAACTTTGGGACATACAAAACGTAAATTACATGAGGAAAGATAAAAGAAATGTTGCGTATGAGAAACTTTTAGAAATTTTCAGTTTAATGAAAAAAGATGCTGCTATCGACGATGTTAAAAGGAAATGGAACACTTTCAGAAGTAACTGCAGAAGGGAACTAAAGAAAATACATGACTAAAAGAAGTGGCGCTAGTACTGAGGAAATCTGTGAACCTTCTTCATGGGGTTTTTATGAACTGGTTTTTGTAAAGGACACAGAAAAGCCGAAGCCCAATGGAGGCTACACCAGAGGTAGGACTTGTCCTTGTAATTCATCACGTATACTGCATAAAAAATCATTAGCTAAATATACCTAAAGTTCATTAGCTAAATATAGTAGTAGGTTCACAGAATATGATGGGATAAAACTCAATAAATAGGCAAATAGATTTAAGAAAAAAATACACGAGCAATTCAGTAGGTCTAGATTTTTTTTCGCTGTTATGGAATTGAGGCCATCAGGACAAGCAATGAATCTTCAGTCATTCAGCGCCCTACAGCTACTGCCCGAGATTAAATTTATGTCACCAACTTAACAGCATTGCATGAGGTCGAACCTACGATCCATGAATGCTAATTATGTGCAAAACCGACCATCCCATTGAGGGGCTCGGTCTAGAATTTAAAGAGCGGAAGTACAGAGGACAATAACGGCGGAGGTACTTTTACGTAGTACTTCATGTTCCCGCAATATTCTTAGAGTTTTGGTGATTCATTGTGTCCAGAGTCATCCTTTCTTTCAACTACCCTCTCTTTTCCTTCATATCAGTTAATCTTATTTCATTCAAGATGTTTAAATGAGTGAAGGCATTACGTTTATTTAGTCATTCAACCATCGTTTGCGGTTACGACTTGTTTTTAAAGAAAATGCCAGCGCTACGACAACATTACAGTAGCTTTCTCCCTGTTGTTCATTCCGAGTTCATGCAAGACAACCGTGTGCTGTCACCACTAGAGTTGACTGATGATAGGAATGACTTTCCACGATGATCGGTTCTCAGGAATGACGGTCTTCAAATCAGTCCTGTGAATGACACTCAAGAATGATCGTGTGAACTCCGCTTAAATTACACACTTTCAGTCATCAGTCATGACGTTATTTAATTTGTAGTAAAGAAGTGCACTGAGCAACCTTGGCTGATATGTCATTGGTATCTCTGCTCCGTAGGAATTTTGAAGCTTTAATTAAGTATCTTATCACCAAGTAAGAGATGAACCCTAGTGACTCCAAAGCCAAAGGTCAGCACCGAGAGAAGAAGCGAGGATCGTTCAGTGAGCAGTCTGCACTTTTTTATTGCTTCATAGCTGTCTGGGAATTTGGAATTTCAGTAACAATACATCTTTTGATTTTTAGTGAATACAGCCACATACATTCCATCTGCACAGAAATGAGGGTTAAATCGGCCGGCGCGCGTCTTGTCTTCATTTCACGAGGTAATTACCGTCCGTCATCTTCCTGAAGTCGTTGCTTCCCACCTGTAGCCAATCTCTTCTACAGCCACATTTCAAGCTGAAATACACTGTTTCTTACTTCAGTTGTTTTATTTTTTTCTTACGGGCCCCCGAGTGCACATCCAATTGTCTGATTACAAACGTATATAATATTATATATATATATATATATATATATATATATATATATATATATATATATATATATATATATATATATATATATATATATATATATTTCTTCAAAATTTTCAGATTTTCTTTGTTTAGGTCATAACAGGGAAGGCCCATACGTCTTCATTCTGTTAATTCCGTTTAATAGCTCATACTTTTCAAAGTAATATGGAAGGATTATTCATTGTCTAGAAGACTGTGCTTGCATACCTAGCTCATAGCCGGGTTACCGAAGATAGGGCAAGTTTCTACTCGCGGTATATTTTTTCTTATTTGGGATGAGGAGACCAGCGAGTGTCTTTTGAAATGACCGTGAAAGGAAGTAAACTCATGTTGCACGCTGTTATAAGTTGATGATTCATTTAGCAGCACATGAATTTTCATTTTAATGCGTTAATTTGATTGACACTGAAATTATTTTTAGATACCAATATAATCTTTATAATTTTCAGTGATTCTGAATAAGCGTAGGATTCATTAATCATTTTCCGTTTACTCAAGCTTCAGAAAAATATAGAAAGCAGCTGTTGTAAGTACACTTCGATACATTACATCGATACATTACAACCACATGCCGTATGATTTCAAGTATGTAGCTGACGCTGATAAGCTGTTGATTTTCTGTGGCTCCGCTCACATGCTGTGAAAAGGAATATTCCCTGCAGCACATTAAGTAGAAATATTCAGCTGTCCTGACAGTTATGCCACAGGAAGCGTATTGCGGTTGTGAATTGGCACCCTTACCGGTTATGATCGCAGTTAGGACATTCAGTCAGTAGTCTATGGTCTATGGAAGAAACGGGGGCCAACGCTATTAGGTTATCGAAGGAACGCATCGCTCTGCCAACCTCATCCTGTGGTGAGTTAGGGAACTATGAAAGGTGCAGGATTCGATCGGCTAGAAACGTAACACCAGTCGAGAGATCCTTGCATCCTGATGGACCGCCCACTAGACCCATTCGTTGCCGGAAGCAGGAGAGTTGCTTTGATTCAAATGCTTAGACGATGTTGTTGCTTTTCTTAGCGCTGGGCAAAGTGGCATTTATAAGAATAGGGTTTACAATCCGGCCTCCAGTCTCATTTCCGTAAATTCTACCTCATATAAAGACTGCATGCAGAATTGTAATGCTTGGTGTTTATTTTATGCTTGAGCATCAGTTGCATATGTCAGTTGCTTTTGTCTTAATAACAAATTTCTTCACAATTTTAAAATGTTAATATCGTATTATTTTTTTATGACGAGAGTTTGCATAAAACTGTTTCATCGACGCACAGTTTTACGCAGTAACGGGTAATAGGACAATCGTTATGTTCCCTGACTTGTTATGAGCGTAGTGGTCGTCAAAAGTCGAAGTATTTGTTAAGTTTGAGCACTTGAATTTTGCATTTCACTTTTAACGTTGTAAAGAGTTTCGGATGTAGAGGCATGAAACAGTTTTGACTGATTAAGAAGAAACTAAAGATTGTGGAAGATAGCAATTTAATATAACCAGCTGAGAAACAAGTTTTACCAGACCATTGAGCTGATTAACAGCTCTCCCAGGGCTGGCCTTATTTTACTTGGCTAAGAACCAATTGGTTACTTAGCAACGGGACCTACAGCTTATGGAATCCGAACCACATTATAGCGAGAAATGAATTTCCATCACCAGAAATAAATTCCTCTAATTCTTCATTAGCCGCCCGGAGACTCGAACTCAGGCCTAGTGAGTGCTAGCCCACAACTCTACCGACTTCCCCAACGAGGAACTATAAACAATAGGAAGTTCAGTAACACACTGACAGTTACTGAACCTCTCCTATGCTTTTAAATAAACTCTGAAAGTAAATGAAAGCAGTAATAATTTCAAACATCGCAACCAAATGCTGATTGGGCTTTGGTTGAAGGCAATATTACGAAGCGTCCAACCGGATATTGAGGAAAGGGTTGGAAGATTCAATATCATCTAAAGTCGTAACAGATGGCGCGTCTCTCATTTTAGCGAACGTGGTGTTCAAGTCGCTTACATCTTGAACTTATGTAATGTTGAACTCGAATTCCTCCGGCGATGCTTTATACACGTTGAAGTCTTTGATCTTCTAGGTAAATGCCGTGAATAAAAAAAACACCTGTTCAGTAAACTAAATGAATGTTCGTTGATAAGACAGATGGGAACAGAAAAATTGGAAATTCTTTATATAACTCAAACCGGACCTTACCTTAACTATGGCCCCCTTCCAGGATGCTCCTCGGGTTCACCTACTGTATATAGAATGGCGATATGTGTAAAAGATGCTTGTCTGAATATCAGTAGACGCAGCCTTGGCAGACCTTCCTGGCTTGTAATCTAATCAACCGAAGGTCATTAACCACATGTCCCGCGTGCAGGTAGGCATTCTCTGTTCCTCCAACAACGAACCTTTCTATAACCTTAAAGAATTTGACCATTTAATTGCCTTCATTACACTCCTTTCATACCTGCCAACTTCCCGTTGCTTTTGTAAAAACTCTATAAACGACTTTACAACGCCTCTACTAACCAGTTAACAATGGCTTACACGACAGGTACTAATTGGTTAATTAAGAGTCGAACATGAATTATGAATAGCGGTAGTCTGGGGCAGCTCTTTATGAGCCGTGTCTTGTCTGAAATCGCTGTTACCAAGCTGTCTTGATGTGTCAGTCTGTTGGTGCTTACTGGATACCGTCCGCTGCTGAAAGGTACAGTAGATATGGTGTCAATAACCTGCAGCCATTTTGCCTCTCGAAGAATGGTCTGTGTCCATGGATAATCAATCTTATCAAAAATTTCACATTTAAGATTCCTCTCTCTCTCTCTCTCTCTCTCTATCTATATATATATATATATATATATATATATATATATATATATATATATATATATATATATATATATATATATATATATATATATGTATGTGTGTGTGTGTGTGTGTGTGTGTGTGTGTGTCTGTCTGTCTCTACAGAGGAGGGACGGACACATAGAGGGGCCGACAGACAGACAGGTCAATCCTCAGATACCCTTAGACAGTAAACTGCGGGTTTAAAAAACATTCAGTTCTAGATAATTTGGCGACATGCATCCGGTAATATAAAGAGAGAAGCGCACCCTGACTCGAAAAACATCGAATGGTATAACGGCCACTTGAGCATAAAAAATGAGAGTGAAACAACATTTCCCTCACTTTCTGTACCTAATCTACTACTAGCGAGGGAGAGGCTTTGGCGAAACTGCTGTTCAAGTCTGGTATTTTGTCCAAACCCTAATTCTTCAGCCCTGGTATACTTCTGTTTTAGACCTAACAAGTTGTCATGGCGCTTCTACGATGTGCTATTATCTCTCCAGTCAGTTTTTAGGCCTAACAAGTTGTCATGGCGCTTCTACGCTGTGCTGTTATCTCTTCAGTCAGTGAAAGACGCTAAGGTTTGTTGTTGTTTCCATTGTCACTGCTCTTCGAGTGCATCTAATGGTTTTCAGGAAGGGTGAAAAACTTTTATTCGACATATGCACTTGATTGTTTCCAAACTGTTGAGTTGAATGCCTTTGTTCTCTAAGCTCTAACAAAGACCAGGACATGCTCTCTGGATGAGGGCAAGGTACAGAGAGAGAGAGAGAGAGAGAGAGAGAGAAAAAAGTCGAGGCGGTAACATTGTAGCTGCCAAGAGACAGCCACAGCTCGTGCACTAAAAACCCATGCATCTCCCCTCCAAGAATTTGGCAGTGACAATATTCGTTTAAACTCATTTTATGTTGCACAAAATTCACTGGTAAATAAAAAATTAAAAGAATTTGCTGAACAGACATCTTAAGACAAGAGATACAGTGACACAAAACAAAACAATAAAAGATCGTAATAATTGTGAATGTTAGCTAGTACAAACACGTACTGAGACAAACATAGTAACAATAACTCATGACTAATTGTTTAAACAAGAAAATCTTCTCTTTAATGCACAAAATTATCAATTATTCCATGAGTTTAACATACAAAATCTGTTATCCATGCAGGTTTGGATTTATTTCTTACAGGGCACAATGGCAAAGTGGGTGTGTGTGTGTGGTACGGTGAGTGTGGGCGGCACAGTGGGTGTGAGCGGTGAGTCACTTACAATGGGCGGCCCATTGATTTTCCCCAGGTGTCTTCAGTTGCATACGGATCAGCAGCTGCCATCTTATCTTATTGTGTACTGACAGTGGGAGAGTTTCTGCCACAACACCTGTTCTGTCCCACCTGTTGGAGGCTTGGTTTTGGATTCCAGTTCCTGTTTTCTAAGTGTCCAATGCCAATGCCTAGTTACTTATTAAAGTTGTCTAGCTGTGGGCATGCCAATGCATAATTGTCTACCCATAGCAAGTTATGCTGGGGACTTATCCACTCCACGTAGGGGAGTGTTAAGGTACTGGTGGTTGGTGAGTGGCACTTTTATCATTATTGAGGCTCCCTCCTCCTCCATTATTGGCTCTAATGATTCGCTTCTCAGTCTTGACAGCTGCCTCTGCCCTACCATTTTACTGTGGGTAGTGGGCAGAAGAAAGGCAGACTGAGGTGCCCCACCTCCTGAAGAATGTGAGCATTTTATCACTAAGTTCGTACAGCCATCTGTGGAGATCTGCTCAGGTGCCCCCAACGCGTGAAATATTTTCTTAGTTGCGCCATCAGCTTGGAAGAAGTCATACTGTTTGGGAGATGGGCCATTTCTAGCCATCCAGTTAACCTGTCTGCTCAGGCCATGTACATATGGCCCTCCATCTAAAACAAGTCCACTACTGTGCACTGAAAGGGGTAGTCCATGGGTGGTGTGAGGCTCTTCTCTTGTGTAGGTAGTGATGGTGCATCTATGTCGCATGAAGTACAGGTTGATCTGCGATGTTGTAAATCTCCTTCTATACCTGACCAGGAAACAGGATGCCAGGCCCTTCACAACATCAAGTAGAGGCTTTGATAACCAGCATGTAAGTTACTTGCTACTTGCTTCTGAAGACTTTCAGGGTTAAGTAAATGGGCACATCCCTGATCATACATGTATTTAATTAAATCTCTGGCAACAGCCCATCTGACATTGTAGAATGGGCGTGGACATACTATTTCTTGCGACTTCTGCAGGTGCCAGTCTCCAGCTAATATCTGAGCCATTAATAACTGATATACTAGATCATTAATTGACTCCCTCTTGATGGTCTCATCATCCATGATGTGTTCGTCATGGTCTAGGGCTTCATTGTCCGCGGAAACTTCCACTATTGTTAGGTCTTCATCCAGCTCGGCATCATCTGCATCAGGTGTTATCCTAAGGGCAGGGAAATGTGACAGGAAGTCGGCGGCACAGTTCCCTTTTCCTGGCAAATACTAGACACTGAATTTGAGCTGTAAGGTTTTTTCCTTCAGCGTAAATAACCTAGGGTTAGTTACCTGTACCAGAGCCTTATTACCCAGAAACTTGACAAGTGGGTGATGGTCTGTGACGATAGTGAGGTTTGGTTATCACAATAGGAAGAGTCTCCTCTTCTTAAGGCACCAAACTACCATTAGAACCTGCCCTTCCACGACTGCATATCCCTCCTCGGCAGGTGTAAGAAAATGGCTACCACATAAGCAGTCGTCCATCACCCCTTGCAGCAGAAGGGGTACCTGGCTGAGGTACACAAGCAATATTGCTGGAGGACGATGAAACTTATCCTTTCCTTACTCTAGTTTGTAATTGCTACCATAGGGTGGGCTTCATCATAGTATGCAAGCCATTCTTTGGGCAGCTGGCATATGGCATCTTATGCTTATTTAAATCTTTTGTGCAGCTGACCATCCCAGTAGACATGTTTTGCTGTAGGTTTCTTCAGGAGTTCTCTGAAAGGGGCCATGATGGGTGCTGCTTTGAGAATTCATGAAACTGAGCCATGACCTGATGTCATTGATAATTGGCTTTGCAGGTTTATAGTAGTCCGATCCCAAATCAAAGCCCATGAAATCTATTCTTTGGCAAAACTGAAATTTTTCTGGCTTGAGCATGATACCTTTTCATGCACATGTCACCAGGAAGTTGTAGGAGTGCCAAAATGCCACCTCTACGCTTGCATTATAGAGAAGGGTGTTGTCAACACACTTGTATTTCTGAGGTACCCTGTGAATGGCATCATAAAATTGATGTGTGTAGGTGTCCGAGGCAGAACAGTGGCCCATGGGTGTCCTGCAATACTGGTACTGCCCCCAAGGCATGATTAAGGTAGTGTGCTTGCAACTTTTCTTGTCCAGTTCTACTTAATGAAATCCCCATAAGTGTCAGCGACATTCTTGACAGAATTTGATGGAACTCCTGATACCATGCCGAAGGGCTCAGGTGAATGGCGCATCTCTCTTATGTAGCATGCGTTAAGTCATTGGTAGTCAATGGTGTGTCAAGGCTGGCCTGATTTCTTGGCCACTACCACTATATGAGCACACCATTCTGTGGCCTCTCCAGGAGGAATGGGTTGCAGAATCTCACTATTTACATCTGCGTTGAGTTGGGCTTTAACCTCATCTTCCCAGTGCTTAGGAGTCAATGCAGGCACATGGGAGGTGTGCAGTAGGCTACTGCTCTGGGGTTGAGATGGATGTGGTGAGTCTTACCTGCCATGACAGGTTCCCTTGAGGTGTTGAACGTTGAGGATGAAAAATGCTGTAATAACCATTTCTCAAATCTTGAAACATTTGCCTTTAATGGTGGAAGAGGCAGGGTCGTTGGTTTTGGAGGCATGGTGGCTGTTGCAACTGGATTTGTGTCACCGAAGGCTCTAGGCCTATTTAAGTCCACTGAGGCCACAGAAGGATGATGATGAAGGAATTTCTCTGGTATTAAGCCTAGTTCCTTACAGGCTGTTAATGAAAAGTAGAAGTGTTAAGCTGTCTTCATGAAAAAAATGTCTTGTAAAGTGGGGCACCCTTCATGCTTGAATTGGCAGGTAGCCAACCCCATGCATTTCAGGGGTGTATCAGCAATGTCCCTCAGGCCAACCAGGTATAGCAGCAGTGCAGGTCACACATTAATTAATAAAAGTAGGGAGGGTCCCGCTACACATACCTGGTGCCCTTGTCCACCACAGCAGGGGCAAACTTACTACCCCTCCCATGATCACATTTTACTCCCATGATCACATTTTACTTTCACCCTGATCATGGGTTGAGGGATATTCAGCCACTGCAGTGGCTCCTGAAATGTTTACAGAGGCTGCAGGCCCCTCCTTACTCCTCTTACTGCTTCTACATATTTCTTCAGATGACCTACCTCCTGACAACCGTGGCATGTGAGGGATTTGGCTGGGCAAGAGACCCTGTTACAGCTCTGTCACCCTCTGCAACTGCTACAGTTACAGTGTGCAGGGGTCACATTGCCCCTGGAATTCTGGGTCTCTGCAACTTCCGGTGCAGTATCCAAGGTGGTGTTGGTGCCAGCTGTATTTGGAAAATAGCTCCAAGATTTCCCACCGTTTGCATGCTTGTTGGCCACTTCAGAAGTACAGCAAATGGGCTGTGAGGTATCAATATTATTGAAGATATTACATGTCTCAAAAACTTGCCTTTTTAATTCCTGGTTACTAAGGCCTACCATAAGTTTATGCAATAACATGTATTCTGACAGGTCAAAATCACAATTGGCAGCTTTCTGTGTGCACGTAATGCAATAGTCACTTACAGGCTGATCTGTCCCTTGCACAATACTAGAAAAATCAGGCCAGTGCACTGCCTGATTTGATGATACAAGCGCTATTTTTTCCATAGCATCAAGAGCTTCCTTGCCACTGGGCAACAGTAAACCCGGAGACAAAGGCCTGTTGAAGAGTAGAGATGCAGTGTAGCTGGAGTGCCTCCTGGACCGGAATTCCACTGAAGACATCTCGATCTCACATTTTTCTGGGGCTGAAGACTGTGGAATCCTCGGAAGGGAGCCCATTCCTGTATTCAAGGAGGCACAAGCAAGGTCAGCCGGAAGCACCTGAATTGCCTGTTTCTGTGCTGATAGGACTGCCTGAGCCATTAGCATGGACGGAACAATATTTCTGGGGATCACTGGGGTTCTGTGGGTGGCTACAGGTGTCCTTCTAGCCCATGGGGTCCCAAGTGTATTCCTGCAAGGTGGGGTCATTGTTGAAGATCCATGGCTCTTGAGGAAGTCACTGTGTCATTTTGGGTTAAATGCCTTTATTCTCTAATCTCTAACAAAATCAGGACATGATCTCTAGATGAGTGTAAGGTACAGAGAGAGAGAGAGAGAGCGTCGAGGCAGTAATATCGTAATTGCCAAGAGACAGCTCGTACACTAAGAACCCCTACACAAAGTTGGCAAACAAATGATTTTTTTTTTCTGCAGGCTGCTTATGTACTAAGGAATCTGTCTAGTTTTTTAAGTTGGGTTAACACCGAACATTTATGTCAAAGGATAATATGATGATTTATATGTATCGTTAATTGCTTGTTTACCATTTCATTTACACTAGGTATTTAACCTCTAGAAACTCATATGATAATGGTAAATATTGCATGAACTTTTTAGATAAGTGGCACTTCAAAGTGTCATCACCATTATCAACCAAGAGATGTATCAGAATTATGTTATGGGGTTGTTATTGTGCAAATCAGCTGCTTCCATTTCCCCTGCAGTCCATATTAATATCATTAATTCATCTTTCTGCACTCTTAAACTGTTTCATTAGGCTTTGCATTTACTCTTCATTATCTCCAGTCAGTGATGCGTACATCTTGGAAACCCAAGCACTCCAAACTCCATTCACTACTATATTTCTTATCCCGCAATCTTACACCTATGTTTGATTTCTTTGTTATGACTTCCTGTATCATTCCATCCATAGATATATTAAGCAGTCACAGAATTATAACATGCCATAGTCTCAGTGCTGCCTTTAAACCAAACTATTCACCCTCCCATCTGCATAGTCTGTCTTACTTTGCTTGATTCATTTTCAACTTATCCACTTTTTAGCAACTTATCTTCTATCCCATATGTCAAATGGGTGTGGAGGTATTTGCAATATTCAGCTGTTTCGCAGGTGGAAGTGCTTGGGCGTTTGATAAGTTGGCCCCTGTCGCAGCATTGCTGGGCAAATTCTGTGCTATTCAGCATTGACCACCTATGACATGAACATTTTTCTGGAGGCCCTTGGATACAGCATCACGTGGAGAGAGAGGTTAGCGTCAGCATGGAAGCTTCTAGAAGATTTTGTCTGGTTAGAGAACCGGATTTTTGGGTGCGCCACGGAAATAGTGTGTCCATGTGTGCGTTGTGAAAATTGCTATGTGCAAAGAGTTCTTATGAAAGATTATTCATTCCTTTGTGAAAGACCAGAGTAGAAGGACGTGTTGGAACTCCTGGGAATCGGGATTCCCTGTCCTGAAAGAGTGAGTAGGAACGTAGAAAATTACTAACCTTTATAAGTGCTTAATACAACATGATTATTTTAGTGATTATTTCTTTATCATTATTTTACATTTATGTCATGTATTTCTGTGTGTTATGAACTGGGTGAACTCTTGATTTTTAATGGAGATGTTCTATTCCTTGAAGATGTTTCGATTAAGGTAGAAACCATAGATAGTCATGGCATATAGCCCCTATGGAAATGGAACTGGTGACTGAAGTGACACTTGAAGTTATTAATAACGGGCTTATAAATAATGTGGTCTGATTTGATGACCTTGTGAGAGGCGGGGGTTAATTCCCGCACATTATGTTTTTCTTGCAATGATTTAGTTTACTTTGTGCGGTATAGCTTAATGGGATTAATTATTTATCATACATAATTTCATTTACCTGTCTTGTTGTTAGACTTGCACAATAAACTCTATTTTTGTAAGATGGTTTTCTTTTGTTTTACACCCATGTTTTAGCGCAATGTTCCCCAACCTATTTTGGTGGTGACCCTAAATACAACTTTTTATATTTTGCTGATAAATTTCAGGGATTCATAAAATTAATACAAAGCATTATACATAAAAAATGGCTAGTGTAAGAACCAAATAGTATACCTTGGGAATAACCACACTGAAAGAAAGACTACAACAAATTATAAAAACTCAAAAAGTTTTCTCAGTGGCTACCTTGAAACTCCATGAATATGGTTGCTTTATTAGCACACTTCTTTTGAAAGTATGTGTCCAGGAGAATCTTCATGCTGTCCTACTGAAGTAAATCAGCAACATTACTAAAAATCAAATTGTGACCAGCTGTGAATTATTATTATCATTTTTTAAGATCCTCCGGCAACCTTCAGAAAGCCTTGCGACCCTCATTTGGGTCGCAACCTTGGGGTCGGGAACCACTGTTTTTAAGTGGTTATAAACAGGGCTGTGTGTGTGAGAGAAAGAGAGGGAGGAATCCTCGGGCCATTGCTACCCTGGGTGACCAGGTAAGTCTCCTGTCCAAGGTTTGTGGGGGAGTAACAGTGGTTGCAGCTTTTGTGTTTGAATCCACGCCGAAGAGAGAGTGCGAATGATGTAGATTGTAGAGACAGGTCTACGAATAGGGATACGTAGTAAATAGGGCATTATCTGGGGTGAAATGGGGAGCAGTTGGTACTCCATCAGATAAAAGGGAATTCATAGCCTTTGCATTTTCTTGTCCCGAGAGGCAACTTTACATGGCGAAGCATGGTTGGTTGTTCACAGGTAGGACCTAGCGAAGGGCGATTATTGTGTTGAATGTTTTACTGCAGTCTTCGATGTAATTGTGTGTTTTTAGCTGAAGTGTGCTTAGTGTTCCGAGTCAGCGGTTGCTGGGATTCGAGGCAAAGGAAAAAAAGTTAGTTTTTTTATTTTCTTGAGTTTTCATTTTGGTTTGTTTAAAAGTTTTATTTTCTCTCCTCTGTCTTTCGTTTATCTCTTATGGAATTATTGTGGGAGTGGAATAGGTTATTTATACAGGCTGACTTTGTTCAGGGATTTTCTTTGTTTCTCCCTTATCAAGTTATTCTTAGTGGTGCGGGGTGTAGGATGTAATGTAGGCAGTTTGCCTACTTAGCAAATTTATTACAGAGACAATAAGCAGGGATGATATCGAATGGGGATTTTTCCTGCTGGGATTTTTCTTCTTTTTCTTTTTTCTTGTGTGGGATGTGTGGTACAGTGTGTGTATGAATACACAATCATGTGTGTTTGTTTTTAAGTGGGCTGCTTGAGTGCTGCTTCGGTTCAGGGAGAGGTATGTATTGTGGTGCTTGCAGATTTTTCCATTAGACAAGCAGTGGGGTATTGGAGGGCGAGTTTTGCTTCTGAGATTCTTATTCTTCTTTCCTCTTTCTTTTCTTGGGGGATGACTTGGGGGGTTAACCTTGAAATTTTATGTGACGTAGTGCTCAGCTGTTTGCGTGCGGCGTAAGAAGGGATGTGCTCCCGAGGAGTCTTCTTTCGCTCAGGTTTTAGTACTTTTGTTTTTTTTTAGAGGGTGTGGTTCAGGATTTTATCATTAAATGTTTTTGAGGTCAGGTAAAATTTTGCCGAGGATTCATAAGAGATCTGCTTTTGCTAGGAAGAGACAAAATGAAGCCACAAAAATGTCAGATGATGAGTCAGAAGATAAGATGACTTTGGTTCATAGGGTAACCACTTTTGCCTCACCAACTCAGCCTTTTGTGCTTGGTGAATAGGGTTTTGAGGCAGCCTGTCAAAATTTTCATTGCAAGCATTCAAAATCATTTGAACACGGAAGAAAATCGCAGATCAGACAGATGCCTTTAATGAGGCAAAATGATTTCTTGCTCTAGACGTGGAAGACATTGGAAAACACTGTTGTAGTTTTGGATTTAAGAAATGCTGGACTTGGGATGGCCTGAAAGTTTTTATAAGAACTGCGTATGAGGCAGATGAATGTGGTGATTTGGTTTGGGATATAAAAGCATTCTATAAGATCAGAAAGTGTCAGAGTTCTATGGTGGATTATAGCTCCTGATTGTTTGATGCAGCTGTGGACTTAGTGGAGAAACTGAAAGGCTTGGGTTGGGTATGGGGCGATTCTATATCGTTAGAGAATTTTCAGAAGTTGTTGCAGTTTTCCTGGTTCCTGAATGATGTGTCTGACGCAGCAGTAAGTAGTTTTGATAAGTGGATCGAGTCTATGTCTGAGGAATCATTTATTTTTGCCCAAATCAGAAAGCACATGTCGAAATGCCCGACAGTAAATAGCACATTTTTTAATGGGATGCCAAAAACCATGATGGGGGCTCAAAGGAACTTTCTGCAGGGAGATTCAGGTCTTGCTTCTAGTGGGTTTTGCAATAAAGTAGAGAGTGATAAGGTTTACAGATCATACACCACAAATTCGTTGCTTTAATTGCAATAATTCATGGCATATGAAGAAGTTTTGCCGACTTAAATACTGCAGCAGGCGTAAGAGTTCTTCACAATTTTGGTGGTTCTGTCCATCACTCAAAAAGAGTAATGATAGACCAGCAACCCAGAACTTTGCAAGTAGCAGTGAGGAAGCTCCTCAGGAATGATATCCAAAGAAATCTAAAAGTAAACAGAATTTTTGGATGGCAGATCAACCAAAAGGGAAAGGACAAATTTATGGGGTTTTTGAGAGATTTAGGAGAACCGAAGCCGGTGGTGAAGGGAGCAGTAACTGGGTCTAGTCTCATAATTTTTTTTGGATACGGGTGCATCAGTCAGTGTATTGGACTATGATTTTTATCAATCGATGTTTTCCCAGTATTGGCTAAGGCGTTAAGAGGAGAAAGTGTGCAATGTCCAAGCTCATAAAATTGGATGTCGTAGGTACGGCAGATATCTGTTTTTTGCTGGGAACCAGTTAATAAGGGAACCAGTTTTGGCGGTGAGAGGAGTTAACTTGGATAATAAGGTTTTACTGGGGCATCCAGCATGCAATAGGATCGGTATTTCTATATACCCTAGTAAAGGAGGTATAACGGTTGGTGAAACTGGAGGTTTTATCCCGTATATGAGTGTTGAGGGAATGGAGGGGAATATATCTGTTATGGGGGATAATGAGGAAATTGTGGGAAATAATCAATCACAGGGAGAAATTGAGCCTAATGGTGAGGAGAAGAGGATATATTAAAGTGTTTTAATGGAGGATATAATTTTAGCAGGAATGGTTCGGATGGTGAAAGTTAAGGTGAGAGATATAAAAGTGGATAAAAAGGTTTGTGTGTGGTGGAAGGCAATGAGAAACATATAGGAGTGGTGAGTACAGTTTCAATAAATAAGGTATCAAATAGAGGGGTTACTTGGGTGGAATTGTTAAAGTAATAATTCAGTTAGGAGGTATCAGAGAAATACTTATGTTGTAGATTTGGAGGAATGGAGAGAGGACGCTGAGTCAGTGGCATTAATAAGGGAGCAGAATGGGTTTTTGGAGGCTGAAATGGAGGTTAGAAGGGAGATTTTTAGGAATCACTTGAGTGAGGCAGACTATAGTGAATACATAGAGGGGTTAGGTGAGGTTTTAGCTGAATATGGAGATGCTATTGCTTTGAAGGGAGATAAATTGGAGTTGACTGATGTGTTGGAGCATCAGTTTCACTTGGAGAGGGGGACGAAGCCTATCTATGTCCCATCATATAGGATACCTTTCAAGATCAGGGAGCAGGTTAACAAGTGGGAGGAGGAAGGTATAATTAGGCCTAGCTTGTCACAATTTAATTTACCGTTGTTGGCAGTACCTAAAGAAGGATGGTTCAGTCTGGGTGTGTGGATTTTAGAAAATTAAATGAGAAGACCATTCCAGACAGGTATCCGGTGGTGTGTTTGCCAGATTTGTTTGTGGAGACTGGAGGTAGGAGTATTTAATCACCAATTGACTTCGTGCAAGGGTTTTTACAAGAGCCATTGAGTGAAGAGAGTAGAAATTTAGCAGCATTCATCCCAAAAGGGCACTATGAATTTACAAGAATGCCTTTTGGTTTGTCAGGTGGTCCTATTGCATTTACAAGGCTAGTGAATACAGTCTTGCACGGGATGTTGGGGAAAAATATGTTTGTTTATATGGATGATATATTAATTGCTACAGATTTTATAGAGGAACATTTAGAAGTGCTTAGGGAAATTCTCAGGAGGCTCAGAATGGCAGGTCTGAAGGTTAAACTAGCCAAGTGTGATTTTTTGAAGAGACGTGTACACATTTTGAAAGATGGTGCACAAGTGAATAACGAGAAGGTCAAAGCGACTGCAAATTTTCCTACATGCAAGACTAAGAAAAACGTCCACTCGTTCATGGGCATGGTGGGGTTTTTCTGTAGATTCATGAAAGGTTTTTCTACATTGTTGGCAACTTTGACAGATGTATTGAGAGATGATGTACAATTCTCATGCCGTGAAGCTCAGCTGGTAGCTTTTCAGAAGGTCGATGCTTTCATGAGTCCTCCAGATTCCTGATTTTTCTTTACTTTTAGTGTTAGTGACAGATGCCAGTCAAAGAGCGGGTAGGTGCTTGTTTAATACAGAAATTTGAGGGTAAATTACATCCAATTGCATTTTACAGTAGGAAGTTCAAAACACGAGGGAGTAATGAAAGGTTAATGGTGACGGTGGATAAGGAGGCTTTTGCAGCAGTGTCTAGTTTGGTTCATTTTAAGATGCTGCTAATGGGGAATAAGGTGGAAGTTCTTACGAATCATAGGCTGTTGTTGGATCTTTTTAATAAGCCTGGTCTTTCTCCTAGGAGGGCTAGGTGGTTTTTGACAGTAAGGGATTTTGATGCTAAACTTAGGTACATTGAGGGTAAACATAATGTAGTAGCAAATGCTCTTAGTAGGAATTTTGTGGATATGGAGAATTAGCATGTGTGTAATGCACCTGGTGAGTATATGGATTGGGATATTAGTTTGGTGGAGAAGAAACAAGATGATGATGAAGTTTTAGCAGATGCAAGGGCATTTCTTAGAGGTGATTTAGTGAGAATGGGTTATAGATTGCCTTATTCAGGTTTGTAGTTAGAGGGTAATTTTTTGTTGAGGAGAATAAAATATAAGTTGAGGAGTAGTGAGGCCAAGGGTGATACAACACAGGGTGTGGCACAAAAGAGTGATTACATTGGTTTTGGAGATTATACATTGTAAATTTTGGTAGTCCACATTTGGGGACTGAGAGGACCTATCAGAAGGTACGTAATAAGTTTTTCTGGAAAAATATGTTTTCTTCGGTGGAAACATTTGTGAAAGGATGCTCGGTGTGTAATTCGTGTAAACTGGTGAGGGTTACGTTGTGTAAATTGGGGTCTTTTCCTATCCCTAGTAGGCCTTTTCAGAGGGTTCATATGGATTTATTAACAAACTTTTGTGAGTCGGGATATGGTCATAAGCATTTGTTGGTGGTCATTGATGAATTAACACGGTTCATGGAGATTTTTCCATTAACCCAATAACCGTTTTCTATGGGAAGCAGCTTTGGTGCCCCAGTTGTCAGCCAAGAGTGCGGTCAGCAAAAATTTACGCCACCCAGATTGTCAGCAAAACGTAAAAAACACAACATGGCAACTACTCTCCCGGCCGCGCTATCTTTTGAGGGCTGGGGGCTACGTTTGCTCTTTTTTTTTATCAGTTTCTGTATCTTATTCCATAACTTTTAACCCATATAAGACTATTAACATATATACTGCGGTTTCCCTTTCACCACTGTCACGTATTTATGCGTCTGCTCTTTCCAGCCATGATAATAACAGCAATTTATCCCTTGGCTATAGGATTATCAGCGAGGCGACATTTAGAAAATAACATTCTCGTAGAACCGACACACGTGCATTGTTTCATGTATGGAAGTTTATTTGTTGTATATATGAGACTCTTTCTTTTTGACGTTCTAGAATTTATAAATATAATAGGTTATAACAGTTAGTCATTCGAATTATAGTTGTTACCAATCATCAGATTTTTATTTGACAGGCCATATAATGGTATATATTCGAGCTGTTTCCAAAAGATCTTGCATTTGGTAGTCTGTATAATCCAATCTTTGAGCTAAACCTAGGTTCCTGTTATGAACTGTACATCATCCACGATGCATGTCTGTTTTCTAAATGAAGAAAAATATTAAATAAAAGTAAATTGTATGGAATTTCTAAGTCATATATATATATATATATATATATATATATATATATATATATATATATATATCAATATCAAAAGGCACATTCAGGTCTCCTTGGAAGGTAATGATCAGTTGTTTTTTGTTTTCATATCTCCTTTCCTTCCTTCCACCTGCATCGAGTTTGGTGGGTGGAACCACTAGAACATTAGTTTGAGAATGATGCCTCAGATTATCCCTAGTCCTTTTAACCGATTCCGATTCCGTGTTTCATGGACAATGGCGGTTTAGTGATCTCTCTTTTGTACAGGCAAGTTAAACGACTTTTACTTACCCCATAAATTTTGACCGTCGACAAGGGAATTCCGAAGTGACCATCATCAATGAAAGAAGGAACAGGAATCTTTCAAAAGGACTCTTTATAATTCCAGGCCCTAATATCAAGCCCATGAAATTCGCCGCGGGTGGGAGGTAACTAGAGCTGTAAACAACAACCGGTCATTTCAGTCAATACCACCTACGTCGCTACCTTACAAATGTCTATATTCGCCAGTTATCAATATGATACTCAAACCCAAATGACCACGAACATGTAGTACGTTTTAGACGTTGCCACTTTTCCTAGATTTGATTAATAAAACCTTGACCTAAGTTTGGATATCGTGTAAATATGGCAGACACTTGTTCTGCGTATCTAACCGTGAAGACATAAAATGAACTGAAATCTGAAGAATTGAAGTCATATTGCTATGATCAAAAGGTAGGGTGAGGATGATCTACTTTCTAATCACCTAAATGAATTATACTAATGTCCAATATCTAGCCCAGACTCACTGATGAAAATAAATGATACCGTGCAAAAAAAAAAAAAAATACTACTATTGACTCCTCAAGTGATGGCAGATTTGTAAATTAACTCGGCCTTGTTCCGGAACGGCCTCTTTATTCTGGACAGCCTGGGGGAGGGATAATTAGGTTTTATGACCGGATTAAAGAACCCGGAATTGAGGAATGCAGATTAACTGTAGTCGGATTATAAGCCAGGAAGTTTGGAAATGTGGCTAATGACACCCATATTGTGTGTACAGAGTTTCTATGTGCACTATACTGTAAATCTACACACACACACATATACATACATATACATATACATATACATATATATATATATATATATATATATATATATATATATATATATATATATATATGAATATATATGTATAAATAAAGATAAAATCCACGAAGGAAAGGAAACAGTTATACATGTATATGTATGTATGTATGTATATATATATATATATATATATATATATATATATATATATATATATAACATCATGTCTCTGTTCATTGATCCGTATGCTAATTGTTCTTTTTTATAGTTGTCAGAATTCTCGAACGTTATGAATTGTCAATGCCAAAACTGTTAGGTTTGAATTACTGTATATGACATCCAGTGTTCAAAGAAGGGTAAAGAACAATACAAAGAAAACAGTTATCTCTCTCTCTCTCTCTCTCTCTCTCTCTCTCTCTCTCTCTCTCTCTCTCTCTCTCTCTCTCTCTACAACTAAAATAAATTTCATCATCTGTTTTTAAAGAATTTCCTTTATCGATGGCAACCCGTTCACAATCATCAAATACAGACCTCATTTTCCTGTCTTTACTTTGTTAGCCCCTGTTGTCGTTTTCATCATTCTCACTGTCGGATGAATTTCAGCATTGTCTCTTGTGCAAGAATTTTGTACGTAACTTTCATTTCGATTATGGTCTTTGTGTATTGTTTCATGTTAGTGAATGTTTGTTCGTTCTAGATCTAACCCTGTGATCTATGACGTTCCAGAGTTTATTCATAAGTAACGACAATCAGTTATTCGAATGTTATATATATATATATATATATATATATATATATATATATATATATATATATGCGTTTTGTATATATGAATGCGACATAAAATAATATCCACAGCTTCTGAAGTAATTTTTATGAAATGCTAAAGTTAAATTGATGAAATAAATTAGTGAATGTTTGTTCGTTCTAGATCTAACCCTGCATGATCTATGACGTTCCAGAGTTTATTCATAAGTAACGACAATCAGTTATTCGAATGTTATATATATATATATATATATATATATATATATATATATATATATATATATATATATAAATATATATATGTATATATATATATATATATATATATATATATATATATATATATATATATATATATATATATATATATATATATATATATATATATATATATATGTATATATATATATATATATATATATATATATATATTATATCGATATAAATAATATCCAAGCATATATATATTTATATATATATATATATATATATATATATATATATATATATATATATATATATATATATATATATATATATATATATATATATATATATATATATATATATATATATATATATATATATATATATATATATATATATATATATATATATATATATATATATATATATATATATAAATATATATATGACATTCTGAAGTAACTTTTATGAAATGCTAAAGTTAAATTGATGAAATAAATTAGCAATTTAGAATAAGTAAACAAAGCATTTTCGGTCGTTATTCAGAATGAAGCGCATCTGGAGTTCAGTCACATGCACTGAACCTATCGTAAAATAATAAAAGTCAAGTGAGTACATTTTCCATATTTCAGTTGGAATAATGTCAATAAACCACAGTTACTTAACGTTTTTCATTTGCGCTAGAGCTGGAAAAGAAAAAGAAAAGAAAAACAGAGACGAAAGTAACTCAGATACAAAGTTGGATTAGATAGGATTGTAGCCCTTCTACCCCATGCGTCGAAAGACCAAAATTCCGTGTAAGAGAACGAACCAGATCAGCAAAGCGTTGTCTCGCTACATAGCGACGTCGCCAAGTGAATGGCGAATTCCTGCATTAGATCTAGAAAATCAGGAAAATTATGATAAAAGGGGTTCGGGAGGAAGTGCTTTTGTTTGGATATGGTCAACAAGACTTCCTCGGACCCAGAGAAAACATATTTTAGTGGATTAATCTTGAAAGGAAGGTAGGAAAAATCGATTGTATATATACGTACTGAACGCCACGGTCAAAACATCTGCTCTCCGTATAGCCTATATGCGTATTAAATGGCTCAGGCAGCGTTGGCGCGTTACGTATTTATATGTACTAAACGGTTAAAGGGTTAAGGAATAAGACTGGATGAGGTTGTGGTGACATTTTTTCATGGGTATAGAACGTTAGAGTGTCTGGCATAAGTTATTGGAATACAGAAAGTAAATACACTTCCTTATAGGCCGCAAGCGAGTGGGTTGTGTAGCCAGCTAATAGGAGAGCGCACGAGGCTCTTTAGAGTAACAGTGGGTGGAAATTAAATTAATTGCGATAGATATTTGGATGCGGTGAGACATAGCATATATACAGTGGTTAGTGACACCATTGGTGTGTCACCTGTGGAGGCTTTGTTTACTTATCCAGTTCGGGGTGCATTTGATGTGTTGTCAATCCCTTCACGTTGTGATGATTTGTAAAATTTGAACTGTCTCTAATTAGGGAAGGACACTGCCAGCAAACCCGTCAGGTGCAGAAATTTCGTTTCCAACCATTTGTGTGTTCGTATGTACCGTCCTGTCAGCTAACTGTATACATTATGAATTTCTCCCACTTTGTATCAGTCGTCTGGAGATCATGGCCTAGGAAGAGTAACCCACCTCAAAGTGCGGTTATCGTTTAACTAGATTCATTTCAATGCCCCACCTAGCCTCTTTAACTGTTGTGTTTATATAAGAATTTTTCTGATAACTGAGACTTTCCCCCCCTCCCCCCTCTCTCTCTCTCTCTCTCTCTCTCTCTCTCTCTCTCTCTCTCTCTCTCTCTCTCTCTCTCTTGTAACTGTTTTACAAAATTCATACTATATGAAATTTTCTTCACTTATTTTCACCACAAAATTAATACACTTAATTTCACGTGTATGTTGTATATAACTTGGAGCAAGTTTGCAGTGCACTTTATATACAGGTAAACATAAAAAGATACAGGAATTTCTATCCCTACTTACATTAGCATTTAGACTGCTAGCGACAGTAGCGAGTACCTTGAAAACTCCACCCATATGAATGTATATCTGCTAAGAATACTAGATCGACGGATCCGGTTTTTAGTTATCCTTGAGATATTTCAGACGTCATTATATAACAGGTGAGGTGCGAGATACAGCCTTGACAAGGAGTCGGATGGATTTCTCGATTCTCTGAAATTATTCAACACCCATTGGTAGACTGGCTTGCGTTTCGTCCTCTGTATTATAGTGACATACTAATGTCTCCCTCATTGTGTCTTGTGTCTATATATATATATATATATATATATATATATATATATATATATATATATATATATATATATATATATATATATATATAAATACATATATATATTATATATGTATATATATATTATATGTATTCAAGAGTTAATGCACATGTGGCCTCCTCAGTTCACCGGCCAAAAATCAAATCACTCAAATGGTTTTCCCGTCTTCAAGGAGGGATAAACAAAACTGCTACAAGTCGACAGTTCCTCCAACCATCCATGGTCTTCTTTAGAGCTACTCTTCTGGATTCACAACGTAACTACATTTTACTAATATATACCTGAGTACAATCATCCATGCCCACTTCAAGTCTAATCTACATTCGCAATGGAAGTACTTTCTAATATAAAGCGGAGTTCAGTCAAAATATAAACAAAGGGAAGCCAAAACGAAAACTTCAAAATTTAAGAATTTTAATACAAAGTTCACAGTTTTGAAAAATGATTACAAATTTCTCTGGCCAAGATGACTCCATGAATACCCCTGCTCTAGAGAAAGCTGGAAAAGTCTTCAGCCAACCTACATCCAGTACAGCTCAGGCTGGAAGGATTCCACCCCTCCTCTGATTTTACATCTGTAGAGTAAGCTGGTCCCAAACTTCCTGGATGTAGAAAGGCTGCTTCATCATGGAATGAAGAACACCACGACTATAAGGGGTTGTTAATCGATGTCTTCAACCACTCAAACATGACTTCCATCCTTATTTTGGGAAATATCATTACTACTGGAAGATTCGAGGAAGGTTGGACCTCGTACAGTAGGTAGATGGAAAGCCGCCCATTATGATCTTTATTGGGCAATAATAGCTGCCCTTGTGATGGGAAACATTGTTCTCCATTGTAGGAACACAGGGAGTCAGGGACCAGATTATTTTACAGATGTAATATTGGCTGTAACCTGCCATATATTAGAATGGAGTTCCACTGGGAGCCTACAATATCCCTGTAGAAGACTATGCATGGCTGAAACTCATGTCAGCTTTTGAATGTATAAATAAAATCGTATTGTGGTAGTTTTTCTTATCCCTCCTTGAAAACTTAAAAAGCACATGAGGAATCGGAAGTTTCACCAGTGAACTGTGGAAGCCAAACCAAATGTGTAGCATTTGAAGAAAATGCCAGAAAAAAATACATATATATATACATATACATAATATATATATAATATATATATATATATATATATATATATATATATATATATATATATATATATATATATATATATATATATATATATATATTATACATGAACCCTATTCATATGGAACAACTCTACAAGGGCCAGTGACTTGAAATTCAAGCTTCCAAAGAATATGGTGTTCGTTTGAAAGAAATAACAGAAGGTAATAAGAAATATAGAAAGAAAACATCAATTATTAGAAAATGGAAAATGAATTAACAAGTTAATTAAAAAAAAATAGATAAAATGTACGTAAATTATTAAAACTCAAGGAACATTGTTTTAGGGTAGTAATGCGTTGCTTCTTCCCTTGAACTTTTGAAGTTCCAGTTGCACAACATATATATTATTATTATTATTATTATTATTATTATTATTATTATTATTATTATTATTATTATTATTATTATTATTATTATTATTATTATTATTCAGTAGATGAAACCTATTCATATGGAACAAGCCCACCAAAGGGGCCATTGACTTGAAATTCAAGCTTTCAAAGAATATGGTGCTTTAGGAAGAAGCAAGAGGAAGTAAAGGGAAATACAGAAAGAAGGGAGCCCGCTTACCAGAAAAGAAAATATATATATATAAATTAATAAATAAGGAAATAGATAAAAATGTATTAAAATATAAGAAGAATAGTATTAGGGTAGTAATGCTTTTCATTTTCGCGTGAACTTCTGAAGTTCCAACTGCACGACATCCTCTGGGAGGCTGTTCCACAGTCCCACGGTGTGAGGAATGAAGGACCTCTGGAACTGACAAGTTCGACAGCGAGTCACATTTACTGCATATTGGTGCTGCTCTTCAACGAATCTGGTTGCTCTCGGCAGATAAAGGGGATCAGAGGTCAATTGTGAATGTGAAAGATCTCTGTTGAAGTACAGCTTATGAAAAAGTGACAAACAAGAGACCATCCGTCAATGGTCCAAGTCATAACTGCTAATATTAGGAAACAGAAACTTACCACCACGAACCATTCTATCTAAAAGAGATAAATCTCTGGCATTGATTTTATCACTATTATGAATATATGAAGTCTTCCAAACAATACCATACTTTCGTGCGGCATTCGCTGAAACTTTCATTAGATGTTCCTCAAAAGTTAGATGTGAGTCAAAAGTTACACCTAGAATAGTTAAAGCTTCAGATTCATTCAGCAAAGGTCCATCCACGTGAAGGGGAGGATGGAGTGGGAAATGTGTCTGAGATCTGCTAATCGACAGTGTCTTCGTTTTAGTGGAGTTCAGCCTCATACCCTACCGACTACGCCATTCCCTGATCAGGTCTATATCCTGTTTGAGGCTGAGGGCAGCTTCATTTCTTATAAGTGGAGACTTTACTACACCCACAAGTGTTGCATCACCGGCGTACTGAATAATCTTGTTTTCCAGACCAACATCCATATCACATGCACACATTAAAAATAACAGTGGACCAAGAGCACTACCCTGTGGAACTCCAGACACAATAGGTCTTGGTTCACTCAAGATCCGGTCCACAGCAACTCGCTACTACCTACCTGTAAGGAAATTTTGAAGTAATCCTAAAACATATCCACCCACTCCGAGATTCTGAAGTTTATAAATAAGTACCTTGTGATTTACTAAATCGAAAGCAGCACTAAAATCTATTTGAATTGCTCTGCACTCAAAACCCTTATCAAGGTTCCCTTGCAAAATGTATGTCAGGTCTAAAAGCGCATCACAGGCACCTAACTGTTTCCTGTATGCATATTGACTGTCAACTAACAACCCTTTAGATTCCACATACTTATATAATGGTTTAAAAATAAGTTTTCAGCAACTTTGGAAAGCACAGGGAGAACTGAGATTGGTTACTGTAGTTATATACATACACACACATATATATATATATATATATATATTATATATATATATATATATATATATATATATATATATATATATATATATATATACATACATATATATATATATATATATATATATATATATATATATATATATATATATATATATATATATATATATATATATTATATATATACATATATATACACACTTGTGTACAGCTTTATACACACACACACACACACATATATATACATATATTTATTTATACATATATATTTCAAAGGATGAGACTTCTTTTCCTCGCAACTTCACCCGTTTTTACATCAGTAATGTAATTGAGAAAGAAATAAAAATTAATTTCAATAATTAATTACTAGAACTGTGGGTTTCCACTTGCCCCTTCACAAACTCTCTCCTTCATTCCCCATAATGGTTAAGCCTAACCCCTCTCTCTGTTCAGAGTGATTGCCTTTAGGCCTAATTCCAGATACCTTCCCGGTGTCAAGCAAGGCAAGGGAGGAGCCAAAAAGAGAAAGTGGGTCCCCCCCCTCGTTCTGAACCCTCCATGAGTGTTAACTGATGCCATGTGGTCGTCATTATAGAAAACGTGATGAAGATTAACCTTTGTGCCACCTAGTCGGAAGCCACAGCATAATCCCTGAAGGTTATTTATAAGCGATGCAACAGAAATCGAGAGAGAGAATGCTCAGAACATGACCCGAAGACAGATGTCCTTACCTTGCCTGTCCCTCTGAACCTCCCACGTGTTTGACACCGGGGCTCAAACCATTATACTTTGTAGTGGCATTATAACTCCCTCCTCCATCACCAGTGCCCCATTGATCGAGGACACCATCATCTTGACGAAGGTAATGTGCCGGAATAAGGCTCTTAGTCAGTCATGATTCCTATTATTTCTCTGCCTGCTTTTCATTTATTCTCCATTGCGCGATCACTTTCAGTAATCTGTGTTAGAGCATTCGGTGTTAACGTAATTATGCATTAGTGTTGAACTGAGTTACTTGGCACCATCTGTGCATTCCTCAGTTTCCCTTTGAGCATCTTATTATTATTGCAAGTAACTGTCTTGCATATTTTGCAGATAGGCCTTGACTGTGGAATCTCTCTGCTCCATTCATGTGCAGTCCCCCTTCTATTGCCCACTGCGATGTTTCCCGCTATGAAGACATCATTGGAGTAGAATATTTATTCTGTGTAGAATTCATTATTTTAGCAGGCCCTTATTATTACCTGCCCAATAATTCGTCATTCTTCTGGTCTGTGTCTGTTATGTAAATATAATTAGTTAAGAGAACCCTTGAGTTTACGTAATTTTCCCTCAAGTGAGGAAGGCCTTAAGCCATAGATTTCCCTTGTTTGCTATGAATTGTCCTAATATTGAGTCAGATGTATAATAAATAAAAGGAACTCCCTACGTTCATCCGTTGCCACCCAGAATCAAGTAAGTATCCCTCGGACATCCATAGCAATATATATATACTACTGACTATAAAATTACTTTTATTTTAGACCATGGACAAGCCTGGGACTCACTTCCTCCTGGTGAGGTTTTTAGACTACCATCCCTAATTTTTTTAATCAGTTTGTTTGTCAAAATGATTATAGTGAGTTTGGTTCAAACAGCAGGGATGCGTTTATCCATTCCATGACTTAGCTCTTTTACCCAAATTATGATATTCAAAAGTAATAGTTTTCAAATTCAACAAGGATTATGCCGTCCCGATATATATCTGATTTATTTATATAAATTTTTAAATCTAAAGATCAATTTTTCTCCATATTACTCGTACTTAACAAAACACGCTAGCCACATTGTGAATGTGTTTTGCTTATTCTACTCACTACGGACTTCTTGCATATCATTTCACCTCCCAAGTTTTAGAGTAGGCCGCATATATTTATTTAGTGGAATTCAAAGAATCAGTGTTATTTTGAATGTATGAGGCGGACGATTTTTATTCAGCGTTTCACTGAGAAATGTATTCTCAGAATACATGCTATGCCACAATTGTTGCCACTAGGATGTTCTCTATTGGCTTGTAGTATTTCAAGTCTGTTGTTTAGTATTTCTACTCTATTGTTCATGCAATATGTATTTTTTCTGTTTGAAATAATATTGTTGTTAAATATAGTGCAAGGACACATTTCTTCACTTGTGCAAACCCTAAATTCTATCAGCAATTTTTTTTATATTATCAGCATCAAAACTTTGAGGGTTTGTTTAGTTTTGCCAAAGTTGTGGGTGTCCAGTTCAGAGAAAAATTCCTTCTGAACAAGTCTGTAGAGAGGCTCAAGAGTTCCTTCTTAATGAGAGAATGCTTTGATGAAGTCACATGACATTACCATAAAAGATTTATATTCTGTGATGAAGCCTTGTGATGGGTGAGAGGGTTCTTATTGAAGAGAAGGAATCTCTTTCCCCGGTTCGGATCCACTTGTCTCTCCATGCTTTTTCTTTTTTTCTCATTGAAATTTCAATCTCAGCTTCATCAGCTTTCTTCCATCTTGCTGTCCAGTCTCTCTAACCATTACTACATAGAGCAACTGCAGGTTTTTCTTCTATTCCATCAGCGAATGCTTTTACTCAGCCTAATTTACTTTGCCTTTTTTCATCTTGCTTTTCAATCTCTCATACCGTCAGCAGATAATTTGAAAACATGGTTGTATTCACAGTTCTTGATAAGCTGGAAATAAATTGACAGCAATGTTTGCAGTGTTCTTCATATTAAGAGCATTGTAATCATTGTTGTCAAGGTATTGCCAACTTTTCGATGACAGCAAATACAAGAATGCTGTAACTTATCTGTGAACTGTGTTGATGTGCCTTAACTGGCTACTTTCACTGTCTTGATTTTGAAGATGGAATACCATTCCTTGGATTGGGGTTCACTTTCGAAGCCAAGAGTGGGAGCCATGATGGTCTCATCACACCTAGTAATGTTTAAATTCAAAAGATACTGGTATGATTCTTCATATCAGGTCCTCAAGATCTGAACAGTCTCAAAGATCAGCCTTTGGAGCCCAGTGGTGGCTGATAGTTGGGATAGGACTCCAGGCATTCTGTTCTGTAGTTATGCTGTGCCATCTTAATGGGGTAGCTAGGCCATGGATATTTGGCAGTTAGTTCCTACTAGTGTCATTGGTGGAGAGCTGAACCTTATTAAAAGTATAAGGTGTCTTTTTACCATTATAAAGTGGTTGTTTACTCATTTTTTAATATATTTTTATGGATAGGTCCATTAAAATAGACAGTACTCCTGGGCTTACTGATAACCCAACACAGTTAACACTACTGCCTTGAATTTGGATTAGCCCTTGAAATGTGTTGTAATACAAACTCATCAGCTTTACTATCCATGCTCCAGTCCTTTATAGAGAAGTATCAAATTTAGGAAATTTGGCAATAATAAAGTTAACTCAAAGATAGAATTTGTTCATGGTTTCTCTAAAGAATTAGGATTCGAGAAGTAGACATGTTTGATGTTCACAGGGAGATTGTAAAACAGTTGGGAAAGAACACTAAGATGTCAGTTCTTGGTGGTGGCTCACACTTGATAGAAGTGTCATACAAGGAAAAAAGCAGAATTGCATCAGTTTCAGCATTATAGGCAATGAAGTAGAAGTTTTGCCTCATTGAGCTCTAAATTCTGTTAAAGCAGTTATAAGATTAAGGAGGTTGATAAATTATTCAAGAAGTATGGTAATTGAAGTGAGGCATATGAGGAAGACCCTAACATGCTTATCTGTAATCCTGAGACTTCCACAAGGAAAAAATCCTAACTGGTGTAAGTTACAAGTAAAAACCTTTGGTCAGCTGTGTCAAAAATGTTTCTGCTGCCAGAATTATAGTCATGTGAGTAACGCACGTAGAGGTAGGATTAAAAGTAAAAAAAGTTGTGTGTAACAACTGTGGGCAAGATGCCCATGGAGTATGCCATAATACACCTCATTGCATAAATTGCCTCTCACAAATTATGGATCAGATTGGGATAAAGAGGAAAGGTCAGACACTTAAAGCAAAACAACATTTGAATCAGCTCCCTATATGTTTGTTCTGACATTACTTGTCTCAGTCTTGTTACAAAGCAAACAGCATTCATGACAAACCCTGTAAAAGCCATAAAAAGAAACAGGTAGGAATTTACCATATCTAGGGAAATATATATTAGTTGATATAAAGATCAGACACCAAAAATGAAGATGACTAGTGAATTTAATTTTTTGGCAGATAGAATGGATACAAATAAAGAGGTACCTCAAGGCAGTCCCTTTTATTAAGATGAGCACATCATCAATGGACTTTGAACGGAATGGTGGGCACCAGCGGTGGCTGGTGGCCTTTTCTCAACAAAGGCTTCATTAGCAGGTGTAGATCTCAGTCCTCTGACAGCTGATATATCTGCCTCCTTGAATGTGAGATCAGTGGACACTGGTCATGAACCACTGTCAGTTGGTGCATCGATATCTTTGGAGGCAGAGCCAGCTTCTGCTGATTCCATGACAGCTTTAGATAGATTAGCATCTTCTAGAGAGTACCAATATTGCTGTTCTTTCTGAAGAAAAGATGGCACTAAGTCTTGCTGCAAGAAGACTGTTGCTATCTCCTAAAAACCAATGAACCCCCCTGATGGCTTATGGAAAATTCAGAAACTGTGCCTCCTGATGGCTTCTGGAGAATTCAGAAACTGTCGCATAACTCCAAAGCCTCATGGCCTTTAAGGAAGTCTAAAGACTTCAAAATTTAGCCCCAAAATTCTGATTTTTCTGTTAGGCCTCTTGATAGGTAGCCTTTCCAGACATAAGACCAAATATGGTAGAAAGACTGATGTAGTGATAACTAGCAATTCTGAATATTCTAAATGTTAATTAACATAATGAAAGAGAGAAAGAGAGAGAAACCTTCCATTAACAGATTGTTATTATATGAAAAGATTACTCTTTCAGGGAATATTTGCAACAATGGTTTGACTGACTCAGAATTGCCAACAAATGACCTACATCAGAAACAATATAACCGCATATTGGCAATTCTGAGTCAGTCAAATCATTGTTGCAAATATTCCCTGAAAGAGTAATCTTCTCATATAATAACACTGCAGAAATAAATAAACTTACTTATTAGAAGTTGTCCTCCAGAAAAGGAACGTTTATAAAATCTCATTTATGAATGTGATTCGTTTGTTTGGGCCAAACTAGTATAGGATTAAATGCCATAATTTATCTATATATATATATATATATATATATATATATATATATATATATATATATATATATATATATATATATATATATATATATATATTGACATGGGAAACCCCTTCCTAAGCAAACCCAAACCTCCAAAATGCCTTTTAGTCCAAATAAAGAAAGTTTCATAGTGATACCTAACTGAGGAAGGGCGCAAGAAATTCAGCCCCTATGTCATTTCTCTCCATGCTCCCCTTTTTGCAGCATCTGTTTATCTTTCCTAAAGACCTGGTGACTGCTGGAGTTACCTCTTTTCAGATAAAAGGCAAATGGAGACGAAGCCTGCCAAAAATCCACCAGAAATGTTGAGTCCCCCAATAAAACTGGCGAGCATGGGTTGCCAGAAGTCACCAGGATTTGGAAGATTCCAACATAGAAAACGAGGTGACTGAGCCACCATCTTGCGATCCAAGTGAACTCTGGAAGGAGCATGGAAATAAACCCCCAAGGTTATATAAGGCGAGAGACAGCGCATCTCTGCCTCAGAAACCTGCAGGTAGCAGACTGATGCACATCCCCTTGCATGCTCCTTATTGAGCTGACCCCTCCACGTGGTCACCTTTTGATCACCCAGCAACATTACCTATGCACTCCCATTAAAATCTTCCCTCCAGACCTGGTGAAATTAAACGAGGCCCCTCCATCGCTCTATTATAAGGTAATGTCCTGATTCAGGATTCTTTCAACAGTCACGTATCTTTAATCTTCCACTGCACCCTCATTTTCTTTTCTGAAATGTGAGTTATCACAAAGACCTGACTCACTTAGTTCAGTGTGAATTTTAATGCAAGCATGTCATAACAGAATCGAGTTTTCTTGGCACCCTCTGCGCAACCCTCGATTCGTCTGAAATCATTATAATTATCCTTGTGTAACTGTAGCATTATTCAAATTGCAGACAGTATATCGCCAGCTGTGGAAACATCTACTTGTCTTGTGCTTCTTGCAGTGAAAAGGCCACTGCAATCAATTCTTCGGTAACCCTTCAAGAGGATTAATCATAGACTCTTCAATTACTGAACCAGTGATAGCATAACTAACCACGTGGCAGCCACCTGTTGTATCTGCCTATCATTCCCCAGTCTTCTGACTGACGTGTTTAATTGTAAATATATTCCATTTAAGTAAACCTAAGTGTTTATCTGCAACAGCCCCTTGTTGAAGTATGCCCAACTGTTTTTCTATATAGTTTCCTACCTGACCTAGAAATTGCAGCCAGAATCTCAAGGTGTATTAGTAAGCCCATGTTCACGAGCTAGACCCCAGATTGGACCCCTGAACAAGGAGTACAGTAAGGAAGCCAGGTGAGAACCTAATAATACATACATACATACATACATATATATATATATATATATATATATATATATATATATATATATATATATATATATATATATATATGTGTATATATATATATATATATCATATATAAAAATAAATAATATGAAATATAAAATTTATAATAAAACAAAGCATATATATATAAACATATATATATATATATATATATATATATATATATATATATATATATATATATATATATATATATACTATATATATATATTGTCAAAGTATCACGCTCTCTCTCACGCCATCTCATCTGGCAAAAGAAATAAAGTAGATATTATTTAATTACTTCATTCATTTTTAGTAGGACCCTCTGTAGGCAAAATTCACCTCTATAAACCCTCTCTCACCACTGCCTTTTTGTGGGGGAACCTTTAATCTCTTCTCTTGTTCGAGTGACTACCAAGACTCCTTTAAATTTCAGGTGCTATTCCGGTAGGGGTAAATCTTTGCCTAAATTGAACATGTGTTTGCTGCCATCTTGAACCGCCAGCCATGCTGCCAGGTGACTGACGCCAGCGTAATCCCAGCAAGGCTATAAAGGATCTCAGAAGGACCCACTCGATCTTAGACTCTCGTCAGACTCTGTCAACAGCTCATCCAGGACTTAGGTCCTGCCCCTTGCTCTATTACCCTGCTGGTCACGACATGTGGTAGTCCTGGCACAGTAACCTTTTGTTGTGAAATTATTCACATGCCCTTCCTATCGCTGGCTTCCCCAAAGGACAAGGAACATCACCTCCTACATAAGATTAGGAGTAGTCAGCTGTGGACCTGTGTATCACCTTGCGTGCGTAGTAATCCCACTACATCATTTGCAATGCCCTTGAAGCAGGCTCCCATTGCGTTTCTTCGGGCAATTCCCAGTCATTTGTTCCTTCATCTTGCATTGCGAGTCCTCGTTTGCCTGTCCCAAATTACGCTACCTTTCTTCTGACGTGTTACTTTTGTATATATAATTAATTATGTCAAACCCCAGAGTTTACCTAATCAATACCCTTTTGGAGATAGGCTTTCAGCCATATTTTGATGTACATGTTTTCTATCTTACCTCAAGGCCAGAGTCCAGATTTTTACGTTATCCAAGGTAAGTTTCGTATATCCCTAGTGTAACTCATTAGTACACTAGACCCCCCAGTAGAAAACGTGTCAATATATATTATAATTGTAACTTCTATTATGGAAAAAAAGCAATATAATATATAAACAGTATTTAGCCACGAGGAATGTGAAACAACGAAGTGCAAGAGTTTTCGCCCTTACTCTAGGGCACTTTCAAGCAAGCTATGTAAAATGAAATATTTATGATGATTTATCCTAACATTTGACCCCTTGCCAGTCTGGCCCAAATAAAGTGAACCACAGTCTACAAATGGGATTTTATAAACGTTCCTTTTCTGGAGACGACAACTTCTAATAAGCAAGTTCATTTATTTTTCTAGTGTTATTATATGAAAAGATCATATTTTCAGGGAATATTTTCAACACTGATTTGATTGACTTCAAAATCAGTCGTATTATTATTATTATTATTATATATATATTATTATATATATATATATATATATATATATATATATATATATATATATATATATATATATATACATACATTTATTTATTTATCTATCTATATTTATACATACATATACTGTATATACATATGTATATACAAATACATATGTATATATGTATTTGTATACATGCATACATACATACATATCTGTGAGGATGCTATCTGAAGCTGTTGGTATTAGTATTGGCACAGTAGAGACAGTTCTGATCGAAGATCTGAAGCTCCACAAAGTCTGTGCCAAGTTCGTGCCAAAGATCCTCTCCGACAACCAGAGACAGTTTCATGTGGAATGTTGCACTGACATTCTCGAAATGATAGAGGCTGATTCAGGTTTCCTGAATAAAGTAGTGACTTGCGACGAGAGTTGGGTGTTCACCTACGACCCTGAGAACAAACGTCAAAGTGCTCAGTGGAAGCACGCGACCTCCCCCAGACCCAAAAAGGCAAAGATGAGCAGGTAGCAAGAGAAGGCCATGGTTATTCCTTTCTTTGATTCTCAGGGGTTCATTCACATTGAATGGGTTCCTCACGGTCAAACCGTCAATAAGGAATATTACCTTACTGTTCTGAAAATGGTCAGGGAGAAGATGAGGCAGAAGAGGCCTCAGCAGTGGAGGAGTGGTCAGTGGTGGTTCCACCAGGACAATGCTCCATGCCACAAGTCAGCACTGGTGACCACCTGGATGGCCAACAGGTGAATGAAAGTGGTACAACACCCACCCTACAGCCCTGACCTAGCCCCTTGCGACTTCTTCCTGTTCCCACATGAAAGACAGCCTCAGGGGAACCAGATTCCAGTCAACAGAGGAGCTGAAAGAAGCATTGGAAAGTTACCTGAAGGGACTACTAAAAAAGGACTTTGAGGAGGTCTTCCAGGATTGGGAGAGACGCATGTTCAATAAGTAACGAGGTGCGTTCAATAAGTAATGAGAAAATGTCAGGAGAGACACTGTTTATTTTCATAAGCTTACACAACTTTGTCTCCTTCAAAATAATTGCCTCTCGCAGCTACACACTTCTGCATGCATCTCTCCCAATCCTGGAAGACCTCCTCAAAGTCCTTTTTCAGTAGTCCCTTCAGGTAACTTTCCAATGCTTCTTTCAGCTCCTCTGTTGACTGGAATCTGGTTCCTCTGAGGCTGTCTTTCATGCGTGGGAACAGGAAGAAGTTGCAAGGGGCTAGGTCAGGGCTGTAGGGTGGGTGTTGTACTACTTTCATTCCCCTGTTGGACATCCAGGTGGTCACCAGTGTTGACTTGTGGCATTGGGCATTGTCCTGGTGGAACCACCACTGACCACTCCTCCACTGCTGAGGCCCCTTCTTCCTCATCTTCTCCCTGAACCTTTTCAGAACAGTAAGGTAATATTCCTTATTGATGGTCTGACTGTGAGGAACCTATTCAATGTGAATGAGCCCCTGAGAGTCAAAGAAAAGAACAACCATTGCCTTTGCTACCTGCTCATCTTTGCCTTTTTGGGTCTGGGGGAGGTCGCGTGCTTCCACTGAGCACTTTGACGTTTGCTCTCAGGGTCGTAGGTGAACACCCAACTCTCATCGCAAGTCACTACTTTATTCAGGAAACCTGAATCAGCCTCTATCATTTTGAGAATGTTAGTGCAACATTCCACACGAAACTGCCTCTGGTCGTCGGAGAGGATCTTTGGCACGAACTTGGCACAGACTTTGTGGAGCTTCAGATCTTCAGTCAGAACTGTCTCTACTGTGCCAATACTAATACCAACAGCTTCAGATAGCATCCTCACAGATATTCGACGGTTTTGCATCACTAACCTTTGCACTTCCTCAATGTTTTCCTCCTTGCGTGCACTTTTCAGTGCTCCAGATCTGGGTTCATCCTCAACCTGTTCATTTCCATCAGAAAATCTGCTAAGCCACCGATAGAAACTTGTTTGGCTCATCTGTTCACCCCCATAGGCCTCCTTTAACATTCCATAAGCTTCTTGTTTGGTTTTCTTAAGTTTAACACAAAATTTGATGGCGTAACATTGCTCCATGTTTCCCTGCATTTTGACAAGTGTTCACAGATCGGCAAACCGGATCAGACTGGTTCCACCACGTTCACCGCTGCACTCAGACTTACAAATATAGAAAGTTGCCAGTTTGTCATTTTATAAAATATATGTATGTGTACTTCACCATGAAGTAGTATTTTGATCAAATCATATTTAGTGTTTCGCCTGACATTTTCTCATTACTAATTGAACATACCTCGTATATATATGTTAACAGGGCTTTTGGGCCTTACCTGAGTTCAGTTGGTATCCTGTAGCTGGCAGCTGAGAAATTCCTTCTCTCTCTCTCTCTCTCTCATTTACCTATTCTGTGTAGTTCTTCGTTGGGCGAGTGGGTTCCGTTCTTAGCTAGCACTCTGCTGGCCACGAGTTCGAATCTCCGACTGGCTAATGAAGAATAAGAGGAATCTATTTCTGGTGATAGAAGTTCATTTCTCACTATAATGTGGTTCGGATTCCACAATAAGCTGTAGGCCCTGTTGCTAGGTAACAAATTGGTTCTTAGCCACGTAAAATAAATTTAATCCTTCGGGCCAGCCCTAGGAGAGCTGTTAATCAGGTATACTTAACTTGTCTAAGGTGAGTTAATCAAGTCCTAAAATTACAAAACTAAAATTATTAAGCAAGTTTAACAACAAATCATGTAAAATAAAATTATGGAATTAGATATTAAATCCATTAAGCATCACACCCGAAGCAAAGTAAATAATTGTATGTCAGATATGATATGTAAGGATTATTTCCTGGCCCCCCCTCACCTAGTCTCTAAACCAAGCGCCATTTCAGTGAAGTCAGATACACATAACTTTCAGTCATTTCTGTCACTGGTTCCACTTTAAATGACCACTTCCCACAATAGTCATGGAGCCTGGTAGGGTCCCGTATACACTAAGATGTACCCTAAATTTGACTTCAGATTTTGTTTAAGGGTTGTTTGGACATAAAAAAAAACTTGGTCACATGTTCCACAACTGGTCTGTAGATATGGAAAGGTTCTGGTCATCAGTCAAAAACAAGGTAAGGCTGCAAGAATTTTTCATCAAGTGGTTAATTGAGAAAGTGACTCAAGGTACAGAAAGTATGTCCATACCTATATACCTTGGAGGTTCTCATGAAGATGACTTGTATAAGTGCCTGAGAATCAGTTCCCAAACTGTTGTGGATGTACCAACACTTCATTGTCAACACAAAGAGGCTGATGATAGAATGTTGTTACATATCAACCATGCCACTTGCACTGACTTATTAGAGAGAGTCATAGTGGCTTCACCAGATAAAGATGTTTTAGTATGTCTACTGTACCACTTCAGTGAAACTTGGAAATTCAGTGGACTAGAAGAGCTATGGGTCCTTTGTGGACAAGCCAACACCAAAAGGGCATTGCCAGTCCATGATTTAGCACTGACAATGTCAAGAGCACTAGTTTCTGTGTTTCCAGCTGTCCATGCACTTAATGGTTGTGACACGACCAGCAAGGTTTCAACGAAACTTGCTGTATTCAAGGCAGCAGAGCAAGGTGGAATAGAGTTAATCAAGGATTTCGGAAAAAATAAAGAACTTTCTCGTGATGTGGAAATCAAAGCAGAGCAGTTTCTTGCCCGAGCCATTGTTGTCCAGTGATAACATTGCAAAAAAGCTCACTTAATATGAAGCTGTATGCTATTTGAAGTTGGAACAAATCTTTCAAAATTGTTTTTAATGCTTTTATGATGGTACAGGAAATATCACAGCTCACTGAATGTATCTATGTTGACTCCATAGATACATTCAGTGAGCTGTGATATTTCCTGTACCATCATAAAAGCATTAAAAACAATTTTGAAAGATTTGTTCCAACTTCAAATAGCATACAGCTTCATATTAAGTGAGCTTTTTTGCAATGTTATCACTGGACAAATGCCACAAAAGCTACCATAGATATACTGAATCCAGTAGATTATGGTTACATTTTGAAAGATGACTTCCTGGTACCACTTATTGTTTCTGAACCTAATCAACCCCCCGATTTTCCATTTCCATGCACCTGTAAAAAATGCTTTAGGTCAAATGCATGTCCTTGCCGTGTAGCAGACATTACTTGCTGTGAATTCTGTAAGTGTGATGTAAGTGGGCAGTGTAGCAGTCCAAATAATACTATAAGAAAGTCATAATGATTCTAAAGACAGTGAAGATGACTTAATGGTGGAATGTGAAATGAAGGTTGAGAGTGTGATTTTTTTTTTAAAACAATTAATAGTTCGTTACACAAGTGTATGCTTATTTGCTTAATTTCAGTACCGCACAGTATTGGGAGACATAGATAAACAATTATGTATGAATAAATTTCTTTTAATTTTAATTTTTTTTATTTATACCATTATCTGATGAAAATTCATGTCAAACAATCCTTTTATGTATTCTCCTATTCAAGACCTTTGAAATAATATGCATATTGAGTATATTCTGGTCACTTATTGACTTTTATCATTTTTGTCCGGCGGCCATCTTGGATTTCAAAAAGGTGGAAAGCAGGCCATTTGTGGAATATGTGACCAAGTTTTTTTTTTATGTCCCAACAACCCTTAAACAAGATCTGAAGTCAAATTTAGGGTACATCTTAGTGCATAAGGGACCCTACCAGGCTCCATGACTACAACAGCCATTTTAAATGTCCACTTATCCAGGAGCATATCCTCCCCAGTTAATCATGGGTCCATTGAAACATTCCTGGCAAAGAACGGAACCATCTCTTATTAAAATTCAGTTCATAAATATATTACGGATATAGATAGGAATGTGAATGTTGTTTTGAATAGTTGTTTCAGCAGTCTTTCTAATGCATCTGATGTATACTTAGCAAATGGCTTTTGTGTTTTATCAGCTGTTTGTTTGCCTGGAGACTGAGCGGTAATTATTTCGCATACCATAATTCAGATTCATCATCTTGCGAATGTTCACAGTCTGTTATGCTGGAAAGAAAATGGTGTAAAATTGTTCACTCTGGTACGATCTTTGTTAGAGCTTGATTGAGCAGTGAAACTTACCTTTTTGGAGGTGGATTCTCATGTTTGTTGAAAGTGGTGATGAAGAAACTAAAAAGACTTTGATTCATAAAGTCACGATGGCTAATTCGGGAATCCAACCTTTCCCAGGCTTAGTTAATAATGTTCTCCCTCAACTGGTGGAGATTTTTAATGAGGGAGTGGATAATTACCTGACTGCTAAGAAAATCACAGATGGCGAGGATGCATTTAACCATTCAAAGGGCTTCTTAGCCCTTGATAGAGGTGATATTGGTCATCACTGTCGTAGCCATCCATATAGCAAGTGTACATGGAAGGACCTCCAAGGTTTTCTTAGAATAGCATATGGGGGCCACAGAATAAGGAGATGTAGTCCGTGATATGAGGTCATTCTTTAAGATTAGGAAGGGTCAGGATTCCATGGTTAGTTTTAGTTCTCAGTTGTAGGATCATGCAGGGGACTTAGCGAAGAAATTGAAAAGATCTGGATGGGTACGTAATGACAATATCTCTTTGGACAACTTTGGGAAGTTGTTGCATTTTTCCTGGCTCTTACATGAGGTCCCAGATGCTATAGTGGATAGTTTTGATAAGAATATAGAGAACACGCCTGATGAGGCACTAATATTTTCTCAGGTTTGCAAGCTCACGTCGAAATGTCCTGCTGTTGATAGTACCTTTTTCAATGGATGCCGAAAGCTTCTGCGGGCAGAACCTGTCTCAGGGGGATTCGGCTTTGCCTCTGGCAGTTTTTTGGCAAGGTAGAAATTGATCGAAAACCCAATTTAGCTTCCAGTGGTCTTGGTGCCAGAGTAGACAGTGATAGGAAACCTATTGATCAAATTCCACAGTTTCAGTGTTTTAACTGTAATAGGCAGGGGCATACTAAGAAGTTTTGCCAAGTTAGACATTGTGCAGGGTGCAAGAGTTCTGACCACATTTGGCGGTCTTGCCCATCTCTTAAACAGGGTAGTGTTAGACCTGCACTTCAGAATATGGGTAGTACTAATAAGATAGCTCTTCAGCTGGGTTATCAAGGGGATCTAGGGATCGGCAAAATTTTTGGAAGACCGATCAACAAAAGGGAAAGGGATAATGAATTGTTCTTGTCACATAGCACTTTTGGAAGATGCTCCAGAGACAAAGCCTGTGGTGAAAAGGACCATGTCTAGTTCTGAGGTTTTGATTTTTATAGATATGGGCGCCTCAGTTTATCAGACTATGATTTTTATCAGTCGATGTTTTCCCAGTACCAGTTGAAACCTTCAGAAGAGAAGGTATGTGATGTTCAGGGTCATAATTTGCATGTTTTAGGTTTGGTGACCATTTACTTCTCCCTAGGTAACCAGTTAATTAAGGAACCAGTTTTGGTGATAAAGGGCGTTGCTTTGGTGAACAGAATTTTACTGGGTCATCCAGCAAGTTGAAGGATGAACATTTCTATACACCCAGGTGTAGGTGGAGGAGGTATAACATTTGGGGTACCAGGAGTTTTTGTCCCCTATGTGGGCATTGATGAAATGGAAGGGATTACTTCTGTCAGTGATGATAATATGTAACCTGTTGTAGATAACCATTTACAGGGTGATATTGAGCCTATTGTTGAGGGGAAGAAGGTCTATAATGGTGTTTTATTAGATGAGGTGATATTAGAACCAGGTATGGCTGGTTTGGTGAAAGTTCAGGTGAAAGACATAAAAATGTCTCAACAGGTATGTGTAGTTGAAGGTAGCGAGAAGCTTAAAGGTGTCATGAGTACTGTTTCCATAAATAAGCTGTCTAATAAAGGATTCACATGGGTGGAATTGTTGAACTATAATGATTCAGTTAGGATGTATCAAAGGAATACATTACGTTGTTGATCTCAAAGATTGGGGTGATGTTATTAATTCAGTGGCTATCGTAGGTGAGCAAAATGAGTTTTCTGAGGCAGAAATGCAAGTTAGGAGAAAGATTTTTAGGGGCCATTTAGGTGATGCTGATTGTAAAGAATATACAGAGGGGTTAGGTGATAATCTGGCTGACTTTGCAGATATAGTCGCACTTGAAGGAGATACGTTAGGATTAACTAATGTGTTAGAACACAAGGTACATTTGGAGGATGCTACAGTATCTATTTATGTCCCGTCATATAGGATACGATTTAAGATTGGAGAGCAGGTTGAGCAAGAGGTTAATAAGTGGGAAGAGGAAGATATAATTAGGCCTGGTTCCTCACCTTTTAATTTTATATCGTCGTCAGTGCCTAAGAAGGATGGCTCAATCCACGTATGCGTGGATTTCCATAAGTTAAATGAGAAGACCATTCCTGATAGGTATACAGTAATGTGCCTGCCAAATTTGTTTGTGGATATTGGGGGTAAAAACATTTACTCATCAACTGATCTTATGCAAGGGTTTTTGCAAGTCCCTTTTAGCGAGGAGAGTCGGAAATTATCTGCTTTTTCATCCCAGAAGGACATTTTGAGTTTGCACAAATGCCTTTTGGGTTGTCAGGTAGTCCTATGACTTTTACAAGGTTAGTGAATACTGTCTTACATGGAATGTTAGGGAAGAATGTCTTCATTTATATGGATGATATCTTGATTTCTGCAGACTGTATAGAAGAACATTTAGAGGTGCTTAGGGAGGTTCTTGGGAGACTTAGGTTAGCGATTTTGAAAGTTAAACTAGCCAAATGTGATTCCTTGAAGAAGCAGATTAACTATTTAGGTCATGTCATCTCTAAGGAGGGTGTTCGAGTAAACGATGACAAAGTTAGGGCCATCGTAGATTTTCCTGTCCCCAAAACCAAGAAACAGGTTAGGTCACTTATGGGGATGGCGGTGTTTTTTAGGAGGTTTGTGAAAATATTTTCTACATTGTCAGCACCCTTGACAGACGTTTTAAGGGATGATGTACAATTTTCATGGAGCAAGTCACAGCAGATAGCCCTTCAGAAAGTCAAACATGCATTAATGAGTCCTCCAGTTTTGAAGTTTCCAAACTTCGATTTGCCATTCACGTTAGTGACAGATGCCAGTCAGGAGGGAATAAGTGCCTACCTTATGCAGAAATCTGAGGGTAAATTGCACCCAATTGTTTTCTATAGCTGAAAGTTGAAGACATGGGAGAGTAATGAAAGGTTGATGGTCACTATTGACAGGGAGGCCTTTGCTGTAGTGTTTAGTTTGGTTCATTTTAAGATGTTGTCAATGGGGAATAAAGTGCAAGTTTTTACAGATCACAAGCCATTGTTGGATCCTTTTAATAAACCTGATCTTTCCCCTAAGAGAGCTAGGTGGTTTTTGACAATTAGAAGTTTTAACTCTAAGTTGAAGTATATTGAAGGCAAACATAATGTGGTAGCAGATGCTCTTAGTAGGAATTTTGTTGACATGAAGGGTCACCATGTGTATACTGTAACTGGTGAATACTCGGATATTAGCTTAGTAGAGTCTAAACAAGATGAGGATGAAGTGTTAGCAGATGTAAAGGCATTTCTTAGGGGTGAATTAGTAAGAAAGGATTATAAGTTGCCTTTTGAGGGTCTGGAGTTAGAGGGTAATTTATCAGTTAGGAAAATTATATATAAGTTGAGTAGTAGTGAAGATAAAGGGTATATGACACAGGTCATGGTGTCTAAGGAGTTAATTCCTGTAGTTCTGGAAATTGTTCATTGTAAATTTGGTAGTCCACATTTGGGGATTGAGAAGACGTATCAGAACATACGGGGTAAGTTATTTTGGAAAAACATGTTCTCATCAGTGGAGACCTTTGTGAAGGGATGTTCAGTTTGTAATGCATGCAAGCCAGCGAAGGTCAGGCTAATTCTTGTAAACTGGGTTCTCTTCCTATGCCTAGTAGGCCTTTTCAGAGGGTGCATATGGATATCTTATCGAATTTCTGTGAGTTTAGTTATGGCCACAGACATTTGTTAATGATTGTAGATAAATTTACCAGGTTCGTAGAAACTTTTCCATTAAAGAATAAGATGGCAGAGGAAGTGGCTATAGCGTTTTTCAGTGGGTATATTTTCTATTACAGGGTTCCTGAGGTGCTTATTACAGATAATGGGAGAGAATTTGTGAATAAGACATTAGAGTGTCTTGTGGAAGTTAAGAGGATCCAGAAAGTAAATATTATTCCGTATAGGCCAAAAGCTAATGGACCGTGTGAACGAGTCAATAGGAAGGTGGCAATGATAAGAACTGGGATGGGTACTTACAGTAGATGTCATTTGACATAGCATAAATACGATGGTTAGTGACACGACTGGTGTTTTACCCAATGAGGCATTATTTGGTTATCCAGCTCAGGGTGCATATGATTTGTTGTCCATATCTTCTCGTTGTGATGATACAGTCAAGTCGTTAGTAGCTATGGCTAAAGAGGGCCATGCACGTCTTAGTAGTAATCTCGAGGCGAAGACTCAAGAAAAGTTTGAGAGAAGTAATGCAAAATCAGACACCATTCAAGTTGCAGTTGAGGAAACGTATTCTTGAAAATTAATATCAGGAATCAATTAAATTACAAATTGGGGCATAAGTTCGAAGGCCCATTTCGGGTGGTTGAAGTAAAAAGGGGAAATAGTTTTGTTGTTCTTGATGAAAGAACTGAGTTGACTAAGTTAACACATATAGATCATCAAGAGAACAACTTAAATTGTAGATGGGAGCTTGTTTGCTTGTTCTTTGGGGGTTTGTTTTTCATTCCTCTCTTTTTCCTCAGCTTTATGTTCAAACTGAGTTCAGCAGCTGTTTATGTTTTTTTTTGTTCCTGTGCAAATGCGGTGATTAAGCGTAATTTTGTCTTTTTATTTTTGTTAATAATGAAGCTGTTTATCGTTTGGGTCTTCCACGTGACTTTGGGGTTTTCTGTGTTATTTTTGGGATTGAGGCAATGCTGTTAAAAGTGACGTAGAAGTACCGTAGAGTTCTATGGGAATTTTTGAAGTTTTGAGGAAGGTTTATAATATATTTAGGATCACCCGTTGGGGGTCTTTGTTATGACTTACAGGGGATTTTTTTTTTTTTTTTTTATAATATGCACTACAGTTTTACAGGTTAAATTGGTGATTAATTTTCCTGGTGTTGTATAAGATTATATCTCATGAGTGTGTTTTGAATCTGTTTTTCTGTTGAAATGCTAGAGTCGATTTGGTGAATTCAGTTTTTTTTTAGGTAGTGGTTTGTTTCGTAGTTGCGTAAAGCATTTAGTTTTCTAGCATGTACAGTTTTGTGTTAGATGGACAATTTTCAATCGGTAGCTGTTGGATCTGGAGACAATTGTTTGCAAGTCCATGACAGGTATATTTTGCAATGACAATGCGTTCATTTTATTGAAAATATTTCTAGGGTTAATAACTGGTTATAATTGACCCATGACATGACTGACGAACCACCTAGATGTACCACTTCCAACACTCTACATGGGGGTGTCACAAGAAAACGTCTTCAGCAGCTGAGAAAGAATGCAGACTGAGTTACCTCCATACACCTTCACGCCTTCAACTTTTGGACGGGTCCACAGCCTTTATGGGTGGTGATGGGCATGGTTTCGCCAGTCATCATCATGTGCAAGGGGGTGTCAGTTCATCGCTGAGGACCTTTTTGTAGTATGTGCATAATCAGCACAGGCCTGTTCTTTTGTGGGCCGTACTGAAAATTACACCATCATCAAGGACACAATATGAGAGGAGGTACGATCTATGCTGAACTATTCCTGGAGCATATATCAGTGTTGGTATGTGTTGCCAGGTCTTTATTTACAGCTGTGATGATGGTGGATGTTGATTTTAAATGCAGAAATTGTGTGGCTGCCGGAAAAAGCAGCCTTCATGGTTGTATATGGCTACTGGTTTATGTGCTGGCCCGAGTGTGAATGTGTCGATGACACATTCTGTGGCAGAGTGAACTTATTTTATGTTTAATTGTGCCTTGGCGGGGTTGCCCAGATAGTAGGTGGGCCAAGCTCCTATTACGGATATAGATAGGAATGTGAACGTTGTTTTGAATAGTTTATTCAGCAGTCTTACTAATGCATCTGATGTGTACTTAGCAAATGGCTTTTGTGATTGTATCAGCTGTTTGTTCGCCTGGAGACTAAGCGGATTCGCATACCATAATTCAGATGCATCATCTCATGGACGTTCACCTTGTATGAACAGTATCACAAGACGTGATCAGGGCATAGAGACAGTATTTCTTTGTGTGATAGGAAAGTTCCAGTTGTCAGGTGATGAGACATTCTAATCTGGTTAGGATCACATTTTATGGGCGCGACTCGGAAACGAGCGATCATTAGTTGGTCACAGTGTTTTGCTGGAAAGAAAATGGTGTAAAATTGTTCACACTGGCACAATCTTTGTTAGCACTCGATTGAGCTGTGAAACCTACCTTTTTGGAAATGGATTCTCCTGTTTGCTGAAAGTGAGTACCGAACTCAACAAAACTAGTTATTATTTTTGTACACTGTATCTTTACAGGTGCGAGTGAAATTGTGTTTCCTTTTGCTATCTGATTCCATGTTTTTTTGTGCTCGTTTATTTTTCATGTGATTCTTTTTTTGCCAGTTTACTCATGTCATTTCGATTAACTTTTCTGTTTATTTATGTGAGTTGTTTCTTCTTTCACAGTGACACATCTGTGAACTCATGTCAATGGACTCACTGCTCTGGGTTAGTGAGCATTTAATGAGAAGTGGTGGTCATGTTGCTGAACTGACCAAAAAGACTGTTTTAACTGTGTCTTGACTGGTATTAGTTTATATGACTTGTTTAGTGGTAATGTGGTGTTGGGGGATTTGGTCTTACAATTTTTGTTTAGTCCCCGCTCTGTATTTGAAATCCCATTTTCTATGTTTGGCTCTGGGTTGACTTTTATTTTTGATTTTAGAACCAGAGTATATGATGCATTCCTTTAACCAGTTAGTGCCTTATTAGATTTTCGAATAAAGTCTATTTTTGTAACTCGGAATTTAATTCAGTGGCCTTAGTTTTTTTTGAGTTATGTTAGAAAGAGGGACTAAAGTTTTCTTCCTCAGCCAAGCAGGTGTACCAGCAGAGACCTCAGATGAATAAAAATAGGCAAGTACGTCTTTTAGAAGACATAACAAATACACCAAAACACATGAGATAAATAAACAGTTACATAAAAAGGTTAGTAATTTTTCTAAGTCTCTACTTACTTTTAAGTGAATGGGAATCTATGTCCAACATGTCATCTTAGTTTGGGTTAACACCAAGGAGTAAGTAAGCTATCACAAGCCCCTTCTCACTTAGTGATTTTGCAACAAACGTATGGACATATATTTCTGTTTTACACACCCTTGAATCCGATTATAACCAGACCAAAACGTTCCATGCTATAATGATGGAAATTTCCATCTTTGACACATGACTGTATCTGAGCCCCCTTCGAAACATGTTCAGGTCATCGATAGATCAATTGTTGAATTTATTTGCGATCTCATGTGGACGGAATCTCCATGGTTTCCAAGCGCCTTCAGAAAGACCGACACAGCTAAATCTCAGAAGTCACTGAATGCTAGGTGCTGAATAGACACTTGAGACACATCCTCCACCTGCGAGATCTGTGAATACGGCAAGCATTGGTATGTTACAAATACTCCCATATTGAATTTGTTTAACATAACAGTATATATATATATATATATATATATATATATATATATATATATATATATATATATATATATATATATATATATATATATATATATATATATATATATATATATATATATATATATATATATATGTGTGTGTGTGTGTGTGAATACATAGACACATATATATATATATATATATTTATATATGTATATATAAATAAATAAACAGACATAACCTATATTATATATACATATATATAATAAATGTGTGTTAGCATGCTTGCTTGAGCTATTATCGTGATTAAACGAGTTACGGCTGATTTTGAAGTAATGTTGATTTCCTAGAGAGTCGAGTTATTTATGGTTACCTGACCTCATAGTATTTCCGGGTGAGATGAATGATGATAATCTGCTGAATTAATCATGTCTAAATACGGAAGGGCTCGTCTCTTATAAGTCAGCCGGTTGTCCGATAGCTGAAACATAGGTCTCCCATTTTCTATCATCCTAAACACTTGCTGGTGGTTATTGCCTTCGTTTTTGGAGTGTGCTGTTTTCATGTCCTTGAAATTTCTCTCTCTCTTTATTGCATGTCTCTCCATCTGTGCAAGCACCTATAATCTTTCTTGTTATGTTCGTTTTAATTAGCCTACTGACTTTGGGCGAATATTTCAGGTTAATTAGTTGCTCGACAATGGATTTCCATATAATTATCTTCCACTTGCCAAGTCTAGAGGAAGAACAGTAACCTGTCCGACCGTTTCAGGACAGGTTGCTGCTGTAATTGCTGTTGGTATCTGTTCTCTTGTACTTGTTCCGATCGTCGGAAGGAGTTTCTTCATCATTTATGGTAATCGTAGAATTTCCTGATACACGACAGTTAGGCTTCATCTTCCAAGAGTCTTAGAGACGACAAAGAGTTTATTTAACTTTATACAGTATTGTAGTATCTCTGTTTTAAGGGTTATTCCGGAGAGTTTGGTCACATTTTGATTGTGCGGACAACTGAAATAATCTTGACTTTATCTGTGATTTGTAACCGAAGCATATTTTTCCCGACTACATCGCATTTTGTTGTCGGAGTAAGTTATTTTTTTGTAGAGACAAATTTGAGACTATTCTTAGAATGCTTTCAGCTTCCTCATTACTTCGATTTGAGCATTTTTCTTGTAAGGTTTCGCTTCTTCTAGTATTACCTCTTGTAGCATTTTGATTATAACAGAAAGCTTGAAAATTATATTGTTTTTGTTAATGGAGTGTTGTTTATCAAGAATAAAACTTGAATTATGGTGTGTTATTAGCAGCCGGAATGGTTACCCAGATCTTGCAAAGTATGACCTGCTAAATGGTCGATATGAACTTTTCAAGTCCTGTTTAGGCTCTCGTCGTTTCTCGTAACTTTTGTTGTTTTCTGTGTTGGGGCTGAACCTGGTCCCGGTCGCTGTTAAAGGAAACATTCTAACTGCTGAACTATTGAACTGAAAGCACACGCATACATACATACATACATACATACATACACACAAACACGGTCAGAAGGTGCATTCAGAAGGTTTATTTGACCGTAAATTTATTTTTTTTTTCAGAAGCTTGTTTGTCCCCCATCATTCTTAGAAGTCACGCATGAGTTTTGCTTGTCTCGTTTGAATTTTTACGGGAGGCTATTTTGAGTCTTCAGAAGCAGTCAGAACTTCAGTGCTTGGCTTGTTTATTTATGCATTTCCCTCAATTTATTGCCTGTGAATAAGAAGGAGCAGAGGAAAGTTTAGTCTTCACTCTTAATTGACTTAAAAAAAGCTCTGATTCATTGTTTATTGTTTGTATTTTGTGCATCTGCTGCAGGTGTTTGGTTTCTTGAATGGAAGCATTTGAATGATGAGTTATAGGGTAAGACATCAGTAGATATGTAAGAGTGTGTAACTCATGAAATTAGAATTAAGCAGAAAGAAAAGAAAACCCAGTGACGCTCACTCTCTCTCTCTCTCTCTCTCTCTCTCTCTCTCTCTCTCTCTCTCTCTCTCTCTCTCTCTCTCTCTCTCTCTCTCTGTACCGAAGTGTTTATACAGTAGAAGTAATGGTTTTTTGTAGATTTTGGTCGTTTGACTGAACTGATACCATGGAAAATAATTGCATTTTTTATGCATTTAGAAAGCTGAAACTAAGAACAAATTAAATGATTCCACTGAAATTCCATCATCCTTTCTGTTTTGCTATAGCTACCGTTCATGCATAATTGAACTCATCATTAAACGCCCTTGGACAGTATTTACCATCATTCCAAGAGGCTACAAAGATGCTTGTGCTTCGTTCTAAGGGAGCCATGAATGTATCTTGTGTCGATGTGCAATAATCGTCGATAGGAAAGATCCAAGATTTTATCCTTTTGGCTAAAAAATGAAGGAAAATATTGTTCTGCCGTTTCAGCCATTCAAGACTAAAAGTGGTGAGGATCTTAAAGTATTAAAAGTGCGTTTATGGTTCGAATTTTTTTTTTTATCTTTTATTAGTATAGTTCGAATTAAAAGTATAAATAATGATGACTGAAGAAAAAGGATGAGATGCATCAAGGCGGGAGGAAAAGGAAGGGGATGAGACGTCTGTCCCCAACGATTCGACCCAGTGAAAGCAAGAACGCTAGTCTTGTCCTAGGTTTTTCTTACCATTTGAAAACACCGCCATTACATTCAGCTAACCAGTAGTTAAATGCTGTTATCTAATTCGTAATGCATCAAGGAATAAGGCAACATTTATTGCTGCACAAATGACTAAGGGGCGTGATCACGGGGTTCTAAAGAAAGCAATCTCACATGCTCGAGTTAGTACTCGGTTCGCATAAAAAGATTATGCCCACATTTAAAGGACTATAAAAATCCAATAGTCTTTGAGGAGTCATGTAGACGTGTAATAGGATAATAATTGCATTATCGCATATTTACGGAGAATTCATTCTATCCTGGCTCATACACTACCTTTAATGCGTGGAGGTAAGATACCCTCCTCCTATAATTGAAGTCATGTCCAGTATTGCTTGTTTATAAATTCTCTCAGAGTCCCAGCCTCATTGCAGTACGGCAGTGACACTGCTGCATCAGCAGCTGCTTAGGTAAGAAAATCTCGACCCTTTGAAAATTAATCTGACCAACATCAAGCAAGCACTTCATTTTGGATTTTCTTATACACTGTACATACACGGAGATCGTTAATATAATCAAACGCTGACAGTGAGTTCCTTACAGACAGTGATTACCTGGAAATAAGTCTGTTGCTAAACCAAAAAACACATATGTTGTTATTATTTGGATATTAGTTTTACTAGCAATAAGGATTGGCGCAGACAGCCACTATATGATGAAACTGAGGTTGCACTATTAAGTGAAGAACTGCCTCGTAGAAATATTGATGTCTTGTTACGTAATGATCTGACCTAAGTGATTTAGCCCTTCTAATCTCATCGTTTCTTAGCCTGAGAGTGTTGAAGATCTTGAAACAGGAGACAGGACCGATAGAAAGTAGCGTTCCCAAAGTACCTGGTGTTTCTTGTAACAAGCTCTAGTGTTTCTATTAGTAATGAAGACGATAGGAGTTGATTTACGTTAAGTCAGCCTAATGCCAGCACGGGCCCTTGAACAGTGATAGGCATTAAGTTATGATAAGGTGTTGGACCTGGTGAGCCAACGGAGACGAATAATGAAGGAACTAAATTAAACAATAGATTTTACGACAAACTTGATAGAAATGAAGCGAGGTAACTTTTTGGGGCTGCAAAAAAGTCAAGATCCTGATAAGTTGCTGAGCTTTTAATTGTATAAGATTTTTATGCACTTATAAGTCGCCTAAGCTAATGGCATTCATGCCTTGGAAGAAGATAATCAATGTGTTTGCCTGATAAGTATTACGGAACACCTGTTGATACCTTGTCAATACATGAAAGGCACCAGACTTTTCAAAGGCCTGCAAACGGTGCCTGGAGTACTTCTGTTGGCTAAGAAGGAAAAGGATCTCTCCTTTTGTTGTGCTTGCAAGGTCACAGGTAAACATAACGAACCCTGCAGCGATTCATGGAAAAAGTCAGCATGCCTGACATTTTCGTCTACCTGAAATCTGATACAATAAGCATTTTGTCCTTCCATCATATTTCTAATTAATTTTCGTGCCACAAAGCATTAACATTGTCATTACTTTGGCTTGCCTTGGAGAAAGTACAACAATTAACATTGCCACTGCTTAGGATCGCCTTTGAGAGAATGTTTCAGTTAAAATTGTCACTGCTTAGGATTCCCTTGGAGAGAGTGTATCAGTTAAAATTGCCACGGCTTACACTTACTTTGGAGAGAATATATCGATTAACATTGTCACTGCTTAGGCTTGCCTTGGAGAGATCATATCAGTTAACATTGTCACGGCTTAGCATTGCTTTGGAAAAATATACAGGTAACATTGTCACAGCTTAGGCTTGCCTTGCAGAGAGTATTAGTTAACATTGTCACTGCTCAGGCTTGCCTTGGAGAGAGTATATCAGTTAATATTGTCAGTACTCAGGCTTGCCTTGGAGAGAGTGTATCAGTTAACATTGTCACTGCTCAGGCTTGCCTTAGAGAGAGAATATCAGTTAACATTGTCAGTGCTAAGGCTTGCCTTGGAGAGAGTATATCAGTTAACGCTGTCATTGCTCAGGTTCTCTTGGAGAGAGAGTATCATTTAACATTGTCACTGCTTAGGCTTGCCTTAGAGAGAGTTTATCAGTTTACATTGTCACTGCTTAGGCTTGCATTAGAGAGAAAGTATGTCAGTTAACATTGTCACTTCTTAGGCTTGCAATTTAAACATTATGTTAGTTAACATTGTCACTGCCCAAGCTTTCCTTGGAGAGAGTATATCAGTTGATATTGTCACTGCTTAGGCTTGCCTTAGAGAGAGTAGATAAGCTAACATTGTCACTGCCTAGACTTGCCTTGGACTGAGTATATCAGTTAACATTGTCATGGCTTAGGCTTACCTCAGAGAGGGTATATCATTTAACATTGTCACAACTTAATCTTGCATTGAGAGTATATCAGTTAACATTGTCACTGCTTAGGCTTGCCTAGGAGAGGGTGTATTAGTTAACATTGTCACTGTTCAGGCTTGCCTTTGAGAAAGTATATCAGTTAACAATGTCACAGCTTAGGCTTGCCTTGGAGAATATATCAGTTAATTTGTCACTGCTTAGGCAGTGGCATAGCTGGCATTCCATCAGTGGGGGTGCCTAGGTGGGGCCAAGATATTTTTTGGGGCAAAAGAAAATTACACAAGACTGATGTTCCAGTTCTGTAATAAGTAAAGTTTACTATTCTCGAATGCATATATCCATGGGAATGAAAGAACGTACAGTAATAGTATTAGTAGTTAGTATTTGAAATTATATAGTGGGCGGATAACTACAAAAAAATAGGGGAAAAGTGCAAATGGTGATACAAGCATGAAATTTGGCTCAACTATTCTTCTTGTCCCTTGGTCTCATTATCAACCTCCGGCCACACAAAATTTTGCCATTTTCCAAGATGGCCGACAGGTTTTCAAAATGGCGTCCTGTGGATATTTGAATATGGGTATTTAATTGATTAATCACATTCAAATCCCTAAGTCACTCCCAATTTATATTAAAATATTAAAAACAAGCCTTTATATATGTAGATACATCATTTCTCTGCATAGAAATATCCAAGATGGCTGTCACTATATCAAAAATGTCTGCCAAAATACCAAAAATTGGTACTTAAGCTCATATATGAGGCTAAAGGTCGGGAAATACATGGATTTGGGGTAACTTCAGCCTGATCAGTTAATTTTTTGTAGATTAGAAACCAATCAATCCCCAGTTATTTAATTTTCATCCTCATTTAGAAAAAAAGGGTAATAAGCTTAATGTAAAAGTGTAACAGTGTAGTGTCAGTGTACTACCAGGGCACACTGGTTGACACTGTAGCTGTGAAACTCAGCATGGGGTTCAGTGCTAGCTAATGGCAGAGATTTGTTATTAGTTTCCCAAATGCTGTTTAGCTAGGCCCACTTCAAAGTTAAACAGCTGCACCTGAATTGACAGGATGTGCCAGCGCAGGAGAGCCGAGCCTAGGAAGATGGGGCTTTAGTCTTCTAGATGGTGTACAGATCACACGGGAATTAAATAGCATTGGATAAATGATCGGGCTAGGGATGGGATTATGACATATCTGAGCCTAGTTGTATCCTATACCTGAAAGTGCATATATGTTATATAGGTGGTAAAAGGATAAACCCTCAACCTATAGAACAAAGGCAATGGCAGGACAATCTTGGAAGTCAACATCTTTCCTGAAGGGAGATAGTACAACTAACTGGAAGCTTTGTTGCTTGTGCCAAGAAGACACACGTGAAAGACTAGTTGATGCATCTGGTGCTGGCTATGTTACCCTTGCTACAAACATTCCTGAATTCTATAAGTTAAATGCAATGCCTATACCATTTCATCCTAAAAGGCTTGATGAAGGTGATGGGAATTCTGCAGACCTTTGAAAATAATGAAGCAACATATCATGAGTCATGTATGCTGACGTTCAAAACAACAAAACTAGAAAGGAAAAGGAAGTCATTGTGTAAGACAAAAGAAGAAGACGATACCCCATCAGCAAAGTTCACACGTAGTAGCCAGAAGGCAGATGAAGAGGATGCAGAGGAATCTAAGACTGAGAAAGGAGGAATATGCTTTATTTGTGACCAGCCAGCACCAATCAAAGATTTACGATTGGCCATGACATTGCCTTTACATGAAAAGCTGCAACGATGTGCCACCAACTTACTAGATGAGAACTTCTGGCCAAGCTTAGTGCTGGAGATATTGTTTCTCAGGACCATATACATCACCCATCTTGTCTGACAGGTGTGTACAACAGGGAAAGGACCTGGCTAAATTCCCAGAAAATTGGAGATGATTATGTGCAGTACAGACAAGAGGCATGTGCCCATGCTTTTGCTGAGCTTGAGATGTACATAAGAGACAAGCAGTTGACTACAGATGGGAGCTGCTATTTTACAATGGTAGAACTTTATGATTTGTACAAACAAAGACTGGAACAGCTAAATGTTGATGCTTCCTTTGTGCACTGAACACGGTTGAAAGAACAGATACTTGCCTGCATCCCAGAACTGGAAGACTTTAAAAAGGGAAGAGAAATTTGGTTTGCCTACGAAAGGGAAATGGGAGAAGCCCTAGCCACAGCATGTGACTACAATGATGCACTAATCGAGGCCAAAGCAGCTAGGATATTGAGGGAACAGATGCTTGAACATGAGATAGAATTTGATGGAACCTTAACAGCAGACACTAGAAGAGAATCTGTGCCACCAAGTTTGTTGGAATTTGTAAGTGTGCTACAAAACGGTGGCGATATAAAATCCCAACTTAAATATGGAACATCATCTACTGATCTAGCTTTAGCACAACTTTTGCACTTCAACTGTCGAAAGAATCCAGGATCTTCAACATTCCCCAGACATTCAAAATCAAGAGAACCTCCGTTTCCAATATAAATTGGTCTCCTGGTCTTTGCAAAAACCAAGAAGTGTCAATTAATTGATACATTCCATCACCATGGAATCAGCATCAGCTATGATAGAGTTCTGGAACTGACTAAAGGGTTAGGAGAAGCAGTTGTAACAAGGGCTGTGGAGGAAGAAGTAGTTTGTCCCACTACACTAAGAAAAGGGCCCTTTATAACTTGTGCTGTTGACAATCTGGACCATAATCCAAGTGCCACAACTGCACGAACATCCTTCCATGGGACAGGCATATCTTTGTTTCAGCATCCGAGCACTGATGAAAAGGGTGAGGACAGAAACTTGGCCCAAATCATCCAAAGTGGAACAAAGTAAAAAAAAGTACCTTCTCTTCCTGAATATTACACAAATGTACCTCCTGCTCACTTTAAACATGAGAATCCCCTCCCTTCATCCAGTGGAAGTGCAGGACACCAAAGTGTGGCTGCAAAAAGGAATGCCATGGCAGGTTCAAGTGCTACAAATCTGGACTTAGCTGCACAGCTCTCTGCACCTGCACTTGCTAAAACTAATTGATACACAAAACATATTGGTTTCTCTCAGGAGATACATACTTTTTTATCTTTGGCGGCCATTTTGGGAGTATGTTGTTCATATGGTGGCCATATTGGAAAGATGGGTTCACTTTATCTCTTCATGACAGTAAGAATGCCAAAATACAAATTCTCAATCATTATATGGACAGTATGCAACTTTTATAGGCTTATGAAATGAAAATATTTGAAAAATACAGCAAATTTGCCGCCATTTTGGAAAAGTGGCCGGAGGTTGATTTTGATTTATGGGGATAACAAGAGTTCTCATGCCAAATCTGTTGCTTGTATCACCACTTGCACTTTTTTCCCATTATCCTGCTCCACTATGTAGGGCTCCATTTTCGAAGTAATTTTCAACTCTTACTATATGCAAATGGATTTAATACTGTAAGGGTTAAAGTTAGCTACAAAGGGAATTTCAACTGTGGGTGCCAGTGGGGGGGCCAAGCATCTGACTGTGGGGGTTCATGCGCCCCCTGGCCCCCATAGCGACGCCACCGTGCCTAGGCTTGCCTTGGAGAGAGTGTATTAATTAACATTGTCACTGCTTAGGCTTGCAATAGAGAGAGCATATCAATTTACATTGACACGGTTTAGGCTTGCCTTGGAGAGAGTATATCGATTAACATTGTACTGCTCAGGCTTGCCTGGGAGAGAGTATATCAGTTACATTATCACAGCTTAAGCTTGCCTTGGAGAGAGTATATCATTTAACATTGTCACTGCCTAGGTTTGCCTTGGAGAGAGAATATCAGTTAAACTTGTCACTCCCTAGGCTTGCCTTAGAGAGAGAATATCAGTATACATTGTGACAATGTCAATTGATATTCTCTCTCTTCTCTCTCCAAGAGAGAATATCAGTTAACATTGACACTGCCTAGGCTTGCCTTGGAGAGAGAATATCAGTTAACCTTGTCACTCCCTAGGCTTGCTTTGGAGAAAGTATATCAGTTAACCCTGTCACTGCTTAGGCTTGCCTTGGAGAGAGAATATCAGTTAACTTTGTCACTGCCTGAGTTTGCCTTGGAGAGAGAATATCAGTTAACCTTGTCACTGTCTAGGCTTGCCTTGGAGAAAGAATATTAGTTAACCTTGTTACTGTCTAGGCTTGCTTTGGAGAGAGTATACCAATTAACACTGTCACTGCCTAGGCTTGCCTTGAAGAGAGTATACCAATTAACATTGTCAGTGCTCAGGCTTGCCTTGGAGAGAGTGTATCATTTTAACATTGTTACTGCCTATGATTACCTTGGAGAGAGTATATCAGTTAACACTGTCACTGCCTAAGCTTGCCTTAGGGAGAGTACATCAGCTGATTTTGTCACAGCTCAGGCTTGCCTTGGAAAGAGTATATCAGTTAACATTGTCACTGCTCAGGCTTCCCTTGGAGAGAGTATATCAGGCCCTAAAAACCTTTCCCCAGGGTTACATCTTAAAAACTCTGATGGATTGATATGAAGACATACATTAGCCCATATACTCCTGAATAGATGAGCTAGGTAAAATTAACAACGCAAATTCCTTGGAGATGATGTTTGGTTAAAAACAATCCAGGAAAATATCTGTAAAAGTTGTTAGATTTTTATGATTTTATTAAACACTAAAAACATGTACATATGAAAACATACCATGTTAAGCAAATAAAGGCTATGATGTTCAAACTGGAGGTTGAGATATTATACGCAGAGCTATTCCAGTGACACCTCTTAAGAGAAAATATTATGGTTAGTTAAACATTTAATGAAATAATTTGTAGCTTTAATTGTATCACAGAAACTATGATGAAAAGAAGCCTCTGATTCAGAGGCTTCTTTTCATCATCGTTTGCAGGTGCTTGGAAGTGAAACCTACAGTTGAGAATACAAGTATATCATAAGACTTTACAGCAATACTGACCAGAATATCTTTAACTGAAAGGTAATGTACAATTTGTGAGGTATAGATTTATAGATTTTCAGTTTTTCAATAAGGCAATAAATAAATTTGTTTGTAAATATGCAAACAGTATATTTGTGTATATATGCATATGCATATATATATATGCAATATATATATATATATATATATATATATATATATATATATATATATATATATATATATATAATCCTAGAAAATTCTTTGAAGATGGATTCCAGAACCTTGGTATGACACATACTATTAAGAGGAACGAAGTAAAGCAATGGTAAAGCAATAGGACCAGATGGAATTCCTGCAGAGGTGTGGAAGAGCCTGGGAGAAGAAGGAATAGACATGTTGTGGGACCTAGCAAAGAAAATATACAGTCAGGAAAAGATACCAAAAGAATGGAGGGAAAGCTTCATTGTGCCTATCTATAAAGAGAAGGGTGACATCCAGGATTTTGCAAACTACAGAGGAACAAAGTTAATTAATGTCTCACACCATGAAAATCTGGGAAAGAATAGTGGACCAAAGAATTAGAAAAGAAACATCTGTAGGTGAAGAAGAGTTTGGTTTCATGCCAGGAAGAGGAGCGACAGATGCAGTGTTTGTCCTCCGATAGATGATGGAAAAACACCGGGAAAAGCGGAGAGGACTGAACATAATACACATAGACCTGGAAAAGCCAAATGATAGAGTCCCACGCCAAGAGGTTTGGAGATGTATGTGAGTAAAGGGAACACCGGAGAAGTGTGAGGTTGGTCCAAGATATATATGAAGGAGCAAAAACGCAAGTTAGAAGCAATGTTGGGTTAACTGAATGGATACAAGTAAGAGTTGGTTTACGTCAGGGATCTGCTCTAAGTCCATATCTTTTTGACCTGACAATGGATGTGCTATCTCAAGGAATAAGAGAGCAATCCCTCTGGTGTGCGTTTTTGCTGATGACATCGTATTATGCAGCACCAACAGAGGGGTAGTGGAGTCAAAACTAGAGCAATGGAGGAAGGTACTGGAAAACAGAGAATTAAAGATTAGTAGGAAGAAGACTGACTACCTAAGTTTTAATGAAGATCAAGACTTAGAGATTAGTATGGAAGGGACAAGGTTGAACCGAGTAGAAAAATTTAGGTATCTTGGTTCAACAGTGGCTGATGATGGAAATTTGGATGTAGAGATAGCACAGAGTGCAGGGCAGGCTGGATGGAAAAATTGGAGAAAGGTGTCAGGCGTCTTGTGCGACCGCAGAATCAACATAAAGGTTAAAGGAAGAGTGTATAAGACAATAGTGAAACCAGCTTTGATGTATGGAGCAGAAACTTGGCCGGTAAAGAGAGTGCAAGAGAAGAAATTGGATGCAGTAGAAATGAAAATGCTTAGGTGGATGTGTGGAGTAACAGAAATGGACAGGATCAAAAATGAAAGAATAAGAGAAACCACTGAAGTCGTAGAACTATCAAAGAAGGCCTAGGAAAGAAGACTGCAGTGGTATGGCCATGTGATGAGAAGGGATGAGACAAGTGTAGGGAGGAGAGTGATGAAGATGGGGGTGCCTGGTGGGAGAACAAGAGGAAAACCGAAGCGAAGGTGGATGGATGTACAGTAGTTAGAGAAGACCTGAGACAAATAATTGTTAGAGGACGATGTGTACGACCGAGCTAAGTGGAGGAAAGCTGTCAGGAACATCGACCCCACATAGAAGCGGGAAAAGATGCATATATATACAGAGTATATATATATATATATATATATATATATATATATATATATATATATATATATATATATATATATATATATATATATATATATATATATATATATATATATATATATATATTATATACATATATGTATGTATGTATTGACAGATAAATAGATAGAGTATATCTCTACATTTAAAAAGAATCATTATTCTCCTAAGAATAAATAGAGAACGCCACATTATACTGCGCCTCTGTGTATAGGGTCATTCTTCGTCCTGTTATAATATAAACACACACATGCATATATATATACATATATATATATATATATATATATATATATATATATATATATATATATATATATATATATATATATATATATAATATATTTGTGTGCATGTGTGTTTATATTATAACAGGACGAAGGATGACCCTATACACTGAGGAGCAGTATAATGTGGCGTATCTCTATCTATTCTTAGGAGAATAATGATTTTTTTAAAATGTAGAGATATAATCTATCTATTTATCTATCTATACATACACACACACACGCACATATATATATTATACAAATATGTATATTATGTATATATACATATATATGTGTTCTACAAACGTCCTTTAATATCCAATTCTCTCTACCTCGGAAATAATATATTTTCATATATGTTACCGAAGGGGAATTTTTTAGTTGATAATAAGTCCACCGTCCCATGGGGTCGAACCAGCGACGGACGAGGACTCAGGACTACAGGGACGCACTAACCCATTCGGCCACAAGAGAGGTTATAAGTGAATATCGCCTCCCATCAACTCACCCGTCGAACTCAGGTGTTTTGCATTTGGAGACGATATCCACTCCACCTCTGCCATGTTGACCGTGTAGTGCGTTTGTCGACGTAGCCATATTATGACTATTTATCACATCACCGTGATTCATATACAATCAGAAAGCTACAAACGTCCTTTAATATCCAATTCGCTCTAAAACGGAAATAATATATTTTCATATATGTTACTGAAGGGGAATTTTTAGTTGATAATAAGTCCACCGTCCCGTGGGGTCAAACCAGCGACGGATGAGGACTCAGGACTACAGGGACGCACTAACCCATTCGGCCACAAGAGAGGTTATAAGTGAATATCGCCTCCCATCAACTCACCCGTCGAACTCAGGTGTTTTGCATTTGGAGACGATATCCACCACCTCTGCCATGTTGACCATGTAGTGCGTTTGTCGCACGTAGCCATATTATGACTATTTATCACATCACCGTGATTCATATACAATCAGAAAGCTACAAACGTCCTTTAATATCCACTCGCTCTACCTCGGAAATAATATATTTTCATATATGTTACCGAAGGGGAATTTTTTAGTTGATAATAAGTCCACCGTCCCGTGGGGTCGAACCAGCGACGGACGAGGACTCAGGACTACAGGGACGCACTAACCCATTCAGCCACAAGAGAGGATATAAGTGAATATCGCCTCCCATCAACTCACCCGTCGAACTCAGGTGTTTTGCATTTGGAGACGATATCCACCCACCTCTGCCATGTTAACTGTGTAGTGCGTTTGTCGCACGTAGCCATATTATGAATATTTATCACATCACCGTGATTCATATACAATCAGAAAGCTACAAACGTCCTTTAATATCCAATTTGCTCTACCTCGGAAATAATATATTTTCATATATGTTACCGAAGGGGAATTTTTTAGTTGATAATAAGTCCACCGTCCCGTGGGGTCGAACCAGCGACAGACGAGGACTCAGGACTACAGGGACGCACTAACCCATTCGGCCACAAGAGAGGGTACAAGTGAATATCGCCTCCCATCAACTCACCCGTCGAACTCAGGTGTTTTGCATTTGGAGACGATATCCACCCACCTCTGCCATGTTGACCGTGTAGTGCGTTTGTCGCACGTAGCCATATTATGACTATTTATCACATCACTGTGGTTCATATACAATCAGAAAGCTACAAACGTCCTTTAATATCCAATTTGCTCTACCTCGGAAATAATATATTTTCATATATTTTCATATATGTTACCGAATGCAAAACACCCGAGTTCGACGGGTGAGTTGATGGGAGGCGATATTCACTTATAACCTCTCTTGTGGCCGAATGGGTTAGTGCGTCCCTGTAGTCCTGAGTCCTCGTCCGTCGCTGGTTCGACCCCACGGGACGGTGGACTTATTGTCAACTAAAAAATTCCCCTTCGGTAAGATATATGAAATTATATTATTTCCGAGGTAGAGCAAATTGGATATTAAAGGACGTTTGCAGCTTTCTGATTGTATATGAATCACGGTGATGTGATAAATAGTCATATATATGTGTGTGTATATATATATATATATATATATATATATATATATATATATATATATATATATATATATATATATATATATATATATATATATATACACAGTATATATATGTGTGTGTGTGTGTGTGTAGATATATGGTGGACAAGACAGCAAGTGAATTTGGATCACGAAATTTTATGTCCTAAAAATCCTCGTCGTTTCCAAGGTGATCAAAATATCCTCTACACCTATAGACAGTAAATAGCTTCCGTGACCTTTAAGTTAGATTCTTGTTGTGTACTCTAGTTAATTTAGCTTGAATCCTCTAAAAAAGACGTAAATCAAAGGTGCCCATCTCCTTGAATAAGCAACACTGTTTCTTAAGTTCATGAGCATCAAGTTAGTAATCCTGCCAAGCTGAGTTTTTACCTTGGACTATAAACATTGCAATTCACAATTAACCTGGCCATTGGTTCGTCGTAAAGAAAATCGCACTTTAGTTTTAATGGATTTTATTACTAATAGTTTCGTCATCACAAAGGAATAGGTACGGGAGAGGTACATGTAATTTCTGTTTGATTATCTTAGCTTTGACACGATAACTATTACCACATATACATTTATACATAATATCTATAAGATATATATAAAAATATAACTTCTTAACAAACACGCACACTTACTTACTCTCAATATGGATGAGTCTTAAAAATATGAATTACTGGCTGCCTTCAATGTCAGTGAGACCACGTTAGGAAACGAAGAACGATTAACCTCAATTAAGTGTTGCCTTATGCAAGCAAATGCTCTGGCACTAACTACTCAGTCTCTGGTCGAGTTTTGTTATCTCTGAGACATCACAAGAGGTTCTGCCGTCCTCTGCAAACAAGCAGCCAGAGCTGATCCTCGTTTCATCATCCCTCTTGCTTTGTTTACTGGCTCGGTCGAGGGTTCTAAGGCACATGTCTACAAATATTTTGCGAACTCCTGTAGCCAAAGGAAATTAAACATTTTGATTGTCGTTACGGGTCTTTTACAGTTTCTCATCCAGTGATTGTAAAATACTTAGGAAGTTTAATGGAAATCCTAGTAACTTCTTCAATTAAGAGTCAGCACGGAAAATGACAAGGCTTCCATTCACTGAGAAGCTCACAAAGAAGCATAGTGACAGTCCCAGTGGAAATGTCAGAAACGCTTCCATATATTAGGAAGCACAATACACCTATAAAGAAAAAATTAATGTTTCCAATAATTGAAAGGCTTAAAAGAGATGTTTCAAGATAAGCAGAGACGATTTCTGTCGCTGGAAATCAATCACAGAAAATTCAGAACTAGAACTCAAAACATTTTTAGATATTGAAAATTGTAAATATGTACGCTATTTAAAAACGGTTCCAATCACTGGAAACCTTAAAGAAAACACGAACAAAAGCTAGAAACTCTTATAACTACTGGAAAGCACAGAAGAGGATCAGAACCGGAACCAGAAGCAAGAAAGTCAGGTAGACAGCGACGCGTGGCTCACAGAATGTGTCTAGAAAATAACTGTTGTTCCAGGCGTCTTGCTGTGGCACCTCAACCACGATCTCCTCGTGCGACCAGAAGGTCAAGGGAACGGAACAGTTCGTCGAGTTCGAACAAATAACTTGAGATCCTTCAGTATCATAGACTACCTTCTCAAAAGTCATATTTAGGTAGATGGTGTTCATATCAATTTCGTTTTCACTGGAGTAGACGAAATAGTAAGTACCCGTGATCGGAATATCGTAAGTGATCTTGTTAATTTCCGTCGAGCGGTAGCTGCAACTTCTGTACGAAACCAAAGGCAAGGTCAAGATGACGCCTGCGCACTTCGCAAGGGCTTCCTCACTGCTCGAGTAGGACGACTGATCCTCCTCGTCGGATTTGTCCCCGTAGTTGGTTTGATTGAACTTCCCTCTCTCGAACTTCAACCCTTCGGGGTAGAAGACGTGCCGCACGATGTTCTTTCGGTGATCGTCATCCTCACCGTCGTCAAACCTTTCAAAGGCGCCATCTTCATTTTCATCGACATCTTCACTGATGGATCTCGTTAGTCTCGACTCGGCAGCTCCCGACGGTGATTTCTTTTCAGCATTTTTGCCATTTTTCCCTCTTCTCCTTTTCGGCTGCTGAACAGTGGCCTCCTCGCTGGCGTTCATTTCGTCTGAAGTGATGCCCATCATCTGCTTGATATTTTTCGGGAGGGGTTTCCGGCCCCCTCTCCCTACCGAATGTAAAATTCTTAATATTTCCTTCTTGCTTTTGCTCATCTGCATCGCCTTCTGCAAAAGATCTTGCAGATTTTGACGCCTTTCCTCAGACTCGTCCTCTAATGAGATCAAGTCTGAAATGTTTTTGCTTTGAATTTCATCTGCAACCTCCAGTATCTGCTGTATCTTGTCTTTGTCGTCAGTGTGTTTCTTCTTGAGGGTATCTGGAGCATGAGCTGAGGTCACAACCTCCATCAGGGCCTCTGATTTGTCAACATCGGGGACAAGAGCTGATTCAGCCCTCTCGTCCTCCTCCATAGAATCTCCCTCCCCAATCCAGGCGCACCGCTTCAGGTTTTCTGTGCCTCGTAAGATCATCAGCTGGGCCCCAACTCGACTGTGGACAGCAAAGAAAAATTCAAGAGTTCTATAACACTATACTGAGAAAGTTCAGAAATATTAAAGGTCTGTCATATACAGTGGCACAATAAAAAAAAATAGCTCTAGTTGTGTAATAATCAATGTTTTACAATGTATCAGCTTTAGAAGTTACTTGCTAACAGTAGCGTGAAACTTGATGATCGCTTGCAGATTTCAGCAAAATGTATAAATACTGTATAGTAGCTTTAAAATCTAAATTTCTATAAATAATAATTACTGTCTTATTTTGATACGTTTAAAGTCATTGATTAATTCAGCAAGGTTACTTGTTTATCCAAATGTTTAAATATTATCAGTGATCAAGAAATGAGGTCTTCATAGGAACAAATTTTATTCTGTTGATGGTAAAATTTATAACAAGTGGAATGTTGGTTGTGACTAAATGCTTTTTATTATGAGTTTGACAGTGGAATTCTAAAGTTAGATCAAGATGACAAGATTCTGCAGTAGGTCATTTTATCTGTTGACATTTGCATTTGACCTTACCTGGAACAAGTGGATATTGTCACTCTGGATCCTTTAAGTAAGTGGAACCCCCAATATTCCTTTATGTCGTCCTTCAGGATTGTGTTATGCAACATGACATGTCTCCTACGTTCATCCTTCAGGGCTGGGATGTCAGCCGATCGGTATGTAGTGAAGCTGCCATTCATTTGCGCGTATTGAGCCTGGAATAGTGCATGAATAATCAGTTTGATCACTTTTGATATCAGGGTATAGGATCTTTATGTAATTAATGTCTTGAATACGCTCACATTTAACGACCATGTCTGATTTATAGGTTCAACATTATAAACTGTTGCGAAGAAATAATATTCCTAAAAAGCATTAAGTATGTAGGCTTTAACACATGAATGTTATTCTAGAAGCTAATCATTTCTAATCTTGAGTTTTGCAACATATCATTAAGCCCAAAAACTGGTAATTACAGTGTTTCTTAACATTATAATAAAATTATCCGAAGAATAATATTAAGAAGTAGACAATTCTAATACATTCCAAATTCCAGACTTTATTGTGACCTCCCGCATGAACTACATAAAGACCTACCTTACACCAAACACTTGAGACATGGTTGGACAGAATTCGTTGATCCGTTGGCATCATGGGATAGTGCCCAGGCGGGTAGAGAACTAGTCTTACATATAACGGGATTATGATGAGAAGAGTCGGGAGAATAAGTCCAAACATGCACAGGCGTATGACTCTGCGTGGACCCCTCAGGAGTCCTCCACCACTCTCTGGAATGACAAGACATTGGGTTTTTATTGAGAGGCTTTCTCTACCCTTCTGTGGAATGGCAAAGAAAGGGATTTTATTGGGGTAGTTTTATCTGATACTCTGGAACATCAGGAAAGGGGGATACATTAGAAAAGCTTCCTCTGCCATTCTAGAATATTAATGGAAAGGGGTTTTGTTGGTGTTTATCCTTCTGTTCTTTAGAAGAGCAAGGAAAGCTGGGTTTACTGGGGTACCAGCCTCCTTCACTAAGGAATTATAACATAAGTGGGTTTTACTGGGGTAGCTTTCTCCATAAGTTTTTGGAAGGAAAAGGAAAAGAGGGATTAGCTTCTACTGCCTATCAATAGAATGAAAAGAAACTGTGGTTTTACTGGAATGATAAAGGAATTGGATTATATTAGCATTCTTCCACTGCTGCTGCTCTCCAGAATGACAAGGAAAGGAAATTTCATCGGGTTAGTATCACCTGCCATTAATAGGAACAATAAGGTAATGGAGTTACATTAGGAAGGCTTCATTTATCCCTCTAGATTATGAACAAAAGGGGGGAATTTCTCGATGTAATTTGCTCTGTGGCTTTCTAAATCAAGAAAAGCTAGTTGAACTGTGATAGCTTTCTGCTCCAGTTACTGGAGCTATTGAGAAAGTGTGTTTTATCCAAGTTGCTTCCCCCAGAGCTCTCCAGAATGACAAGGAAAGGGGATTTTGCTGGAGTCATTTCTTATGCCACCCTCCAGGATGAAGTGGACCGGTGGTTTTTATTGGTGTAGCTGCTTCTGCTTTTTGAAACAAAAAGGCGAGAGTATTTAGTGATTTCTTCTGCCACTCTCTAGAGTTATACGGAAAAGGTGATTTTTTGGGCTGCCTTTCCCTGCCATTTTCTGGGACTACGAGGAAACGGGATTTATTGGGTTAGCTTCATCTAGTGGTGAGGGTTTTTTGGGGGTAGTGTCCTCTGCTTCTCTAATGAAATGATAAAGAAAGAAGATTTTAATGATAAGGAATGTGGGCTCTGTTGGGTAGCTTCCTTTACCATTCTGTTAACCTAAGTAAGAGCGTTTTCATTCCAGTAGGGCAAGATAGAGAAGTATGCTGGGATCCTCCAATTCAAGAAGTGGTTTGCATAAGCAGGAAGCAGCTATCGACTGATCTGTGAATAGATAATTCAGGTCATACATTCACATTCACCATGCACATTTATAATGTATAATGCATATATATATATATATATATATATATATATATATATATATATATATATATATATATATATATATATATATATATATATGTATATATATATATATATATATATATATATATATATATATATATATATATATATATATATATATATATATATATATATATATATGTATGTATATATATATATATATATATATATATATATATATATATATATATATATATATATATATATATATATATGTGTATATATATATATATATATTTTTATATATATATATATATATAATTTTTTTGATAATTTCCTAACCACTCGACGTCGTCACACTTTTTTTGGGTAGCTTAATCTTAACACCACTAGCCTATATCCGAGTGGGAAAAACAAAACTTTCACATTCCCCTAGCAGGATTC